>NW_025748193.1:0-39236 GCF_021184085.1 Oncorhynchus gorbuscha | reverse complement strand
GACGGTCAGTCTTAGTGGAGGGCAGGCTGAGGGACAGGCTGAGGGAGGGGGCAGGCTGAGGGCAGGCTGAGGGAGGGGGGCAGGCTGAGGGAGAGGGGCAGTCTTAGGGAGGGGCTGAGGACGGTCAGTCTTGAGTGGAGGGGGCAGGCTGAGGGACGGGGTCAGTCTTGAGTGGAGGGGCAGGCTGAGGGACGGTCAGTCTTGAGTAGTGGAGGGGCAGACTGAGGGACGGTCAGTGACCAGATGCAGGCCAGTCAGTCCAGTAGAATAAAGAACACATAATGTCAGTTTAATGTCACTCAGCTGGGCCTCATAAGTAATACAACTGATGTTTATTACCAGTGGATCATATAGTTCTGAAACGGTCTGAGTAGAACAGCAGGGTGACTCAACCACAGCCAGTATGCAGTGAGAATGTACTGGGCCTGTAGTCTACTGTACAACCCCCATTACTACAGAGCTGGTTGAATTGGTTCATGTTGCAGAGGCTCATGTTTAAGTCATGTTTAGAATAATACAATAATCTGACTGGTAGAACTCCTGATGTTCACTGAGGTTTGGGATCCACTGGTCCATCTAGTGTGTGTGTGTGTGTGTGTGTCTGTGTGGTAACAGACCCTGGCTCTATTTGATTGTCTATATATGAGACAAAATGGTTATATACAATGTAGTTAACACACACATTCTATATCTCCAGGACACCATGCCAGAGGTGAGACAGAGCTCCTTCGCCCTGCTGGGGGATCTGACCAAGGCCTGCTTCCCTCACGTCAAACCCTGCATCGGTATCGACCTATACGATCTCTCCCTTCATCTCTCTCTTCTTTTCCTACTAACTGTGTAACTACCAGTCTATCATACTCCTTATGTTATCTATCGTCCTCCCTTTCTCTTCCCCTTGGCTTTCTCTCTGTGTGTGTGTGTGTGTGTGTGTGTGTGTGTGTGTGTGTGTGTGTGTGTGTGTGTGTGTGTGTGTGTGTGTGTGTGTGTGTGTGTGTGTGTGTGTGTGTGTGTGTGTCCAGCTGAGTTCATGCCTATTCTAGGGACCAACCTGAACCCAGAGTTCATCTCTGTGTGTAACAACGCTACCTGGGCCATTGGAGAGATCTGCATGCAGTCTTTCTGCATGTAGGTGTGTGAGTCTTTCTGCATGTAGGTGTGTGCACGGAGATGATATGTACATGTGAGAGATGATCATGTTTTTTTAAAGAATTTTGTTCTTTAACTAACAAAGCAATTGTCAGTTTCGATGCTGCCAGCATGAGTTATCTTAATGATATATTTCTCTGCTTTGATTCTTTCCCTGTCTCTGTCTCCATCTCTGTCTCCATCTGTCTCCATCTCTGTCTCCCATCTGTCTGTAGGTGTCGAGATGCAGCCCTATGTGTCTCTGGTTCTGAACCAGCTGGTAGAGATCATCAACAGACCCAACACACCCAAGACCTTGCTGGAGAACACTGGTACACACAGATGCTGAACACACACACCGACACACAGATACTGAACACACACACCGACACACAGATGCTGAACACACACACCGACACACAGATGCTGAACACACACACCGACACACAGATGCTGAACACACACACAGACACACAGATGCTGAACACACACACAGACACACAGATGCTGAACACACACACAGACACACAGATGCTGAACACACACACAGACACACAGATGCTGAACACACACACAGACACACAGATGCTGAACACACACACAGACACACAGATGCTGAACACACACACAGACACACAGATGCTGAACACACACACACAGACACACAGATGCTGAACACACACACACAGACACACAGATGCTGAACACACACACACAGACACACAGATGCTGAACACACACACACAGACACACAGATGCTGAACACACACACACAGACACACAGATGCTGAACACACACACACAGACACACAGATGCTGAACACACACACACAGACACACAGATGCTGAACACACACACAGACACACAGATGCTGAACACACACACAGACACACAGATGCTGAACACACACACAGACACACAGATGCTGAACACACACACAGATGCTGAACACACACACACAGACAACACACACACACACAGACACACAGCTGAACACACACACACACAGACACACAGATGCTGAACACACACACACAGACACACAGATGCTGAACACACACACACAGACACACAGATGCTGAACACACACACACAGACACACAGATGCTGACACAGATGCTGAACACACACACACACAGACACACAGATGCTGAACACACACACACACAGACACACAGATGCTGAACACACACACACAGACACACAGATGCTGAACACACACACACACAGACACACAGATGCTGAACACACACACACAGACACACAGATGCTGAACACACACACACAGACACACAGATGCTGAACACACACACACAGACACACAGATGCTGAACACACACACACAGACACACAGATGCTGAACACACACACAGACACACAGATGCTGAACACACACACAATCATTGGGTTTGTTTGACATTGCAGCCGATGCATTTTGGGTAAACTGTGACTGACTGACTCATCTCCAAATAATAATGAGCCGTTATTTATGATATGAACATCAGCGACGTCAAACCAGCTCTTGATTTTTAGTTGGGTGTGTTGTACACATGAGTGAGGCTCCTCCCATCTTCTTCCAGCCATTACGATTGGTCGCCTGGGCTACGTGTCCTCAGGAGGTGGCTCCGATGCTCCAGCAGTTCATCAGACCGTGGTGAGTCTGTCACACATCTGATGTCACATCTAGTCCTTCACCTCGCTGATCATTATCAACATGTTTAGATTGCCTGGTTTGTGACGCGGTGGTGTGTGTGTGACAGGTGTACGTCCCTACGGAACATCCGTGACAACGAGGAGAAAGACTCCGCCTTCAGAGGGATCTGCATGATGATTGGCGTAAACCCTGGGGGAGTGGTCCAGGTAAGAGGAAGGCAGATGGATGGTGATTGGAGTAAACCCTGGGGAGTGGTCCAGGTCAGAGGAAGGCAGATGGATGGTGATTGGAGTAAACCCTGGGGAGTGGTCCAGGTCAGAGGAAGGCAGATCGGGAGGACAGGTACAGGGGCCCGTACCGGTCCTCTCCTAGTTGGGCCTGTCCTCTCCTAGTTGGGCCTGTCCTCTCCTAGTTGGGCCTGTCCTCTCCTAGTTGGGCCTGTCCTCTCCTAGTTTGGCCAGTGTGGGCGCTCAACCGATGTTAGGTTACTATGGTGACTATAGGTTAGGTTACCATGGTGAGCGAGCGTTGTTCCTTCGTATTTCCAATAAGTACTGATGACCCATTTTTATTGGTCTCTGCCTGCAAATCTTCCTCCTAAAAGCTAGGCTGTATCCTACAGGCCGTAACCAGGCCGTATCCTACAGAACCAGGCCGTATCCTACAGAACTAGGCCGTATCCTACAGAACCAGGCCGTATCCTACAGAACCAGGCCGTATCCTACAGAACCAGGCCGTATCCTACAGAACCAGGCCGTATCCTACAGAACCAGGCCGTATCCTACAGAACCAGGCCGTATCCTACAGAACCAGCTGTATCCCACCACAGAACTAGCCGTATCCTACAGAACTAGGCTGTATCCTACAGAACCAGGCCGTATCCTACAGAACCAGGCCGTATCCTACAGAACCAGGCCGTATCCTACAGAACCAGGCCGTATCCTACAGAACTAGGCCGTATCCTACAGAACTAGGCCGTATCCTACAGAACTAGGCCGTATCCTACAGAACTAGGCCGTATCCTACAGAACCAGGCCGTATCCTACAGAACTAGGCCGTATCCTACAGAACTAGGCCGTATCCTACAGAACTAGGCCGTATCCTACAGAACTAGGCCGTATCCTACAGAACTAGGCCGTATCCTACAGAACTAGAACCTGTATCCTACAGAACCAGGCCGTATCCTACAGAACCAGGCCGTATCCTATCCTGCAGAACCAGGCAGAACTAGGCTGTATCCTACAGAACCAGGCTAGACTTATCCTAAAACTAAGAACCAGGCCGTATCCTACAGAACTACTCAGAACTAGACTGTATCCTACAAAACTAGACTGTATCCTACAAAACTAGACTGTATCCTACAAAACTAGACTGTATCCTACAAAACTACTCAGAACTAGGCCGTATCCTGCAGAACTAGGCCGTATCCTGCAGAACTAGGCTGTATCCTGCAGAACTACTCAGAACTAGACTGTATCCTACAAAACTAGACTGTATCCTACAAAACTAGACTGTATCCTACAAAACTAGACTGTATCCTACAAAACTAGACTGTATCCTACAAAACTAGACTGTATCCTACAAAACTAGACTGTATCCTACAAAACTAGACTGTATCCTACAAAACTAGGCTGTATCCTACAAAACTAGGCCGTATCCTACAGAACTAGGCCGTATCCTGCAGAACTAGGCCGTATCCTGCAGAACTAGGCCGTATCCTGCAGAACTAGGCCGTATCCTGCAGAACTAGGCCGTATCCTACAGAACTAGGCCGTATCCTACAGAACTAGACTGTATCCTACAGAACTAGGCTGTATCCTACCGAACTAGGCTGTATCCTACAGAACTAGGCAGAACTAGGCTGTATCCTACAGAACTTGGCAGAACGTGTTGCTGTCATCATTCTGTTTTTATTTAACCTTTTATTTAACTCGGCAAGTCGGTTAAGAACAACTTGTTATTTACGATGACGACCCACCTGTTCTCGCTGCTTCCTGTTCAGTGTCTCACCGGTGAGATCAGATGTGTGTGGTGTCAGTTAGAGGAGGTTATAGGCTGGTCATGGGGGGGAGGAGAATGGGGCACTTCTCTCTCTAAGGAAATGTACTTCCTACATTTAGGCTATAGTTTACTACACAGCCCAGAAATAAATATTGATCACCTATATGTCTCCGTCTGAAAATCGTCCGTCTCCTTAAAGGTAGGCTGTAAAAATAACTCAAGAGAAGGTCTATCCAACTCCGTTCTTTTCAAACGACATCTAACACATTGATGTAGCCCGGTAATACAGACAGGCTAATACAGACAGGCTAATACAGACAGGCTAATACAGACAGGCTAATACAGACAGGCTAATACAGACAGGCTAATACAGACAGGCTAATACAGACAGGCTAATACAGACAGGCTAATACAGACAGGCTAATACAGACAGGCTAATACAGACAGGCTAATACAGACAGGCTAATACAGACAGGCTAATACGGACAGGCTAATACGGACAGGCTAATACGGACAGGCTAATACGGACAGGCTAATACGGACAGGCTAATACGGACAGGCTAATACGGACAGGCTAATACAGACAGGCTAATACAGACCGGCTAATACAGACCGGCTAATACAGACCGGCTAATAGAATGGGCCAGGTGACCGTCTCTGGTCAGTTAACCTGTTGAATTTGTTTTGGTCTGGTTGGTATTGCCTGTCGGGTGCTTAAGTTGCTTGCAACCATGTCTGGCAAGTGAGCTGCGTCACACACCTAGAATCACATCGTAGCACTGCGGTTGGGTTTGGGACCAGGTGTTGGGAGTCAGACAGGAAGTCGGCAGCAGGCGTTGTGGTGTGAAGAGGGCAGACCTCTACATGGAGACACGGTCCTTCTGTAGGTTGAAATGACAGAATGTGTCTCTCTGCAGGACTTCATCTTCTTCTGTGATGCCGTGGCGTCCTGGGTCAGCCCTAAAGACGACCTGAGAGACATGTTCTACAAGGTGTGTGGAGGACACAACGCTCTGTCCCAGAAGGCACCTGGTTCCCTTGATCGGCACGTCTGTAGTGTACAGTGGAAGGGAGAGGCCGTTTAGGACACATCCTGGGAAAAGCTTTGCTTGGCCCAGATCAGTGTGTGTGTCTCAGTGTGTGTGTGTCTCTCAGTGTGTGTGTGTGTGTGTGTGTGTGTTTCTCTCAGTGTGTGTGTGTGTTTCTCTCAGTGTGTGTGTGTGTTTCTCTCAGTGTGTGTGTGTGTTTCTCTCAGTGTGTGTGTGTGTTTCTCTCAGTGTGTGTGTGTGTCTCTCAGTGTGTGTGTGTGTCTCTCAGTGTGTGTGTGTCTCTCAGTGTGTGCGTCTCTGTGTGTGTGTGTGCGCGTGTGTCTCTCTGTGTGTGTGTGCGCGTGTGTCTCTCTGTGTGTGTGTGCGCGTGTGTCTCTCTGTGTGTGTGTGCGCGTGTGTCTCTCTGTGTGTGTGTGCGCGTGTGTCTCTGTGTGTGTGTGTGTGCACGTGTGTCTCTGTGTGTGTGTGTGTGCGCGTGTGTCTCTCAGTGTGTGTGTGCGCGTGTGTCTCTCAGTGTGTGTGCGCGTGTGTCTCTCAGTGTGTGTGTGCGCGTGTGTCTCTCAGTGTGTGTGAGTGTGTGTGTGTGTAGACTGTATGATAGTGGGATGTTAACCATAATAGTAGAGAATTATTTCAGACATAGTTTCTGTTGTCATTTCTTTGTTGAGGAGTCAAAGTATTTTCTCTCTCTCCTCCCTCCCAGATCCTCCATGGTTTTAAGGACCAGGTAGGAGAGGAGAACTGGCAGCAGTTCTCAGAACAGTTTCCCCCCCAGCTGAAGGAGAGACTGTCTGCCTGCTACGCTGTGTAGAAACCCCCTAACCTAACATCAGGTACACACTCGCTTTAAATAGGACCATTCCAATGTTAATTCTGTCACACTGTTCTGGGACACTGTGAAGTCCATGGAGAACAAGAGCACCTCCTCCCAGCTGCCCACTGCACTGAGGCTAGGTAACACGGTCTCCACCGATAAATCCATGATTATCGAAAACTTCAATAAGCACTTCTCAACGGCTGGCCATGCCTTCCGCCTGGCTACTCCAACCTCGGCCAACAGCTCTGCCCCCCCGCAGCTCCTCGCCCAAGCCTCTCCAGGTTCTCCTTTACCCAAATCCAGATAGCAGATGTTCTGAAAGAGCTGCAAAACCTGGACCCGTACAAATCAGCTGGGCTTGACAATCTGGACCCTCTATTTCTGAAACTATCTGCCGCCATTTTCGCAACCCCTATTACCAGCCTGTTCAACCTCTCTTTCATATCGTCTGAGATCCCCAAGGATTGGAAAGCTGCCGCAGTCATCCCCCTCTTCAAAGGGGGAGACACCCTGGACCCAAACTGTTATAGACCTATATCCATCCTGCCCTGCCTATCTAAGGTCTTCGAAAAGCCAAGTCAACAAACAGGTCACTGACCATCTCGAATCCCACATTACCTTCTCCTCTGTGCAATCTGGTTTCCGAGCCGGTCACGGGTGCACCTCAGCTACACTCAAGGTACTAAACGATATCATAACCGCCATCAATAAAAGACAGTACTGTGCAGCCGTCTTCATCGACCTCGCCAAGGCTTTCGACTCTGTCAATCACCATATTCTTATCGGCAGACTCAATAGCCTCGGTTTTTCGGATGACTGCCTTGCCTGGTTCACCAATTACTTTGCAGACAGAGTTCAGTGTGTCAAATCGGAGGGCATGCTGTCCGGTCCTCTGTCAGTCTCTATGGGGGTACCTCAGGGTTCAATTCTCAGGCCGACTCTTTTCTCTGTATATATCAATGATGTTGCTCTTGCTACGGGCGATTCCCTGGTCCACCTCTACGCAGACGACACCATTCTATATACTTTTGGCCCGTCATTGGACACTGTGCTATCTAACCTCCAAACGAGCTTCAATGCCACACAGCACTCCTTCCGTGGCCTCCAACTGCTCTTAAACGCGAGTAAAACCAAATGCATGCTTTTCAACCGTTCGCTGCCTGCACCCGCACGCCGACTAGCATCACCACCCTGGATGGTTCCAACCTAGAATATGTGGACATCTATAAGTACCTAGGTGTCTGGCTAGACTGCAAACTCTCCTTCCAGACTCACATCAAACATCTCCAATCGAAAATCAAATCAAGAGTCGGCTTTCTATTCCGCAACAAAGCCTCCTTCACTCACGCCGCCAAGCTTACCCTAGTAAAACTGACTATCCTACCGATCCTCTACTTCGGCGATGTCATCTACAAAATGGCTTCCAACACTCTGCATCCAGTTTGCTGAGTAGTCTATCACAGTGCCATCCGTTTTGTCACTAAAGGACCTTATACCACCCACCACTGCGACTTGTATGCTCTAGTCGGCTGGCCCTCACTACATATTCGTCGCCAGACCCACTGGCTCCAGGTCATCTACATGACCATCTGATCATTTATCACTCCAGTGTTAATCTGCAAAATTGTATTATTCGCCTACCTCCTCATGCCTTTTGCACACATTGTATATAGACTGCCCATTTTTTTCTACTGTGTTATTGACTTGTTAATTGTTTACTCCATGTGTAACTCTGTTGTCTGTTCACACTGCTATGCTTTATTTTGGCCAGGTCGCAGTTGCAAATGAGAACTTGTTCTCAACTAGCCTACCTGGTTAAATAAAGGTGAAATAAAAATAAAATAAAAATAAACACTTTTAGATGGCACTTCCTGGTTGTGATCTTTCTGGCTATTTCCCTCTTTCCCTCTCTCTCCCTCTCTCTCCCTCTCTCTCCCTCTCTCTCCCTCTCTCCCTCTCTCCCTCTCTCCCTCCCTCCCTCCCTCCCTCCCTCCCCTCGCTCTCCCCCTCTCCCTCGCTCTCCCCCTCGCTCTCCCCCCCTCGCTCTCCCCCTCGCTCTCCCCCTCGCTCTCCCCCTCGCTCTCCCCCTCGCTCTCCCCCTCGCTCTCCCCCTCTTTCTCCCCCTCACTCCCCCTCCCTCTCCCCCTCACTCTCCCTCCCTCTCCAGGTGAGCCAGTAGTAGAGGAGGAAGGTGAAAAGGAATCTCATCCATCTGTGTTAATGCCCTGAACTGATCTGGGAGGAGAGGGACCCATCACGCCATTGGCCGCTCCCCCTGACAGACGGCCCCCACGCCCTATGTATTTCTCCATAGCGGGAGGGTGGGCGGGACTTGGGGAGGGACAGGGGGACACCTCTAGATTAAAGATTAAGGGGACCCAACCAACACAGAGAAACCAACTAAGGTAGGGACAGATAGAGGGGGGTACCTACATTCAGAAGGAAAAGGTTCCAACGCAGAAACAGGTAGGGACAGATAGAGAATGAAGAGTGAGGGAAAGAGGGGTAGGTAGAGGCCAGCTAGACTACAGTAGAGATGGGTAGGTAGAGGCCAGCTAGACTACAGTAGAGATGGGTAGGTAGGGGCCAGCTAGACTGCAGTAGAGATGGGTAGGTAGAGGCCAGCTAGACTGCAGTAGAGAGGGGTAGGTAGAGAGACCAGCTAGACTGCAGTAGAGAGGGGTAGGTAGGGGCCAGCTAGACTGCAGTAGAGAGGGGTAGGTAGAGGCCAGCTAGACTGCAGTAGAGATGGGTAGGTAGAGGCCAGCTAGACTGCAGTAGAAAGGGGTAGGTAGAGGCCAGCTAGACTGCAGTAGAGAGGGGTAGGTAGAGGCCAGCTAGACTACAGTAGAGATGGGTAGGTAGAGGCCAGCTAGACTACAGTAGAGAGGGGTAGGTAGAGGCCAGCTAGACTACAGTAGAGATGGGTAGGTAGAGGCCAGCTAGACTACAGTAGAGATGGGTAGGTAGAGGCCAGCTAGACTACAGTAGAGAGGGGTAGGTAGAGGCCAGCTAGACTACAGTAGAGATGGGTAGGTAGAGGCCAGCTAGACTAAAAAATCCACCACACAGAGAGCCATAGACAGAGAGACTGACAGGCACTCCCACAGTAAGACACACACACTTGCAATACATAGAGCTTTGTGTAGATGGCGCTGTTACACTAGTCAGACTCCGACACTACCAGTAAGGGATTAACAGTCAGTGAGGGACAGGCAGCGTGTTGGGGACAGACAGGTAGGTGTCTAGTCTCTGTTTAGCTGTTTTTTTCCGGGGTAAAGGATCTTCTATATGAATGAATATTCCTCCTGTTGTTACTCGATCACTGGTTCACTGCTGATCTCTCCTCCACCAAGCATGTTTTGGTTTCTGTCCTTTCCCTAAGGAATGCTTTCTTCATATAACTATCATGAGAGAATTCTCATGTTCTCTTCTAGATAGCCGGGGGATAACTAACCTCTTAGTTCATACGAGTCATCATTATAAGAGGGAGAGAAATAGGGCTTAAATAATACCTGTTATTCTTACGTAAAGTTAGGAAACTACAGATCACAGTCTCTCGCCTCTAGTTGTACCTGTTTGTGTGTCGTGTCTGAGTTTGTTTACCTATTGTTTACCCTACATGACACTGTTGATTGTTTTAATAAGGTAACGATTTAACACTTGACTCCTCCCACCCTATTGTCCTCCACCTGTAAACTCTGGCCAACTGTGTGTGTGTGTGTTGCCATAGTGATATCTTGAGGAAAGAGATTAAACCCAGAATTGTTTATCCTGATAACGTGTTACAAGAGGTCCATATTTTGTTGCTTTTTGTTTATTATTTTTTTTATTTGCTGCTACTGTGTTTTTAGTTTCCATGGTGAGCTTAAATGAACACAAACAAAACATTTGTTTATTTTTAGTTTTGTGGTTTTGCACTTTTAATTTTTTATTTTTGTATTAAGGATTTTTTTAAACTTAAAGGACATCTGAATTCTACCGTCCGTGTTCTATTGTCTCTTACTTACTGGGAAAACAAAAGCTCTATTGTCTCTTACTTACTGGGAAAACAAAAGTCTCTATTGGGAAAACAAAAGCTCTCTTACTTACTGGGAAAACAAAAGCTCTATTGTCTCTTACTAACTGGGAAAACAAAAGTAGGAATACGAAAATGGCAGAAAGTTAGTGAAACTGCGAGTAATCCGCACTTTTACAGCGACTGACTGTGTACGTTTGTATTTTCTAGGGAGAAGAGGTTGTAGCTGGAACTAGCCTACTGTGTGTGTGTGAGAATAGTGTTGTTATCCTTAACTTGTCTTCACTTTGTTCCAAGATAAGAGCACAATGTCCCTCCAACAGGACAGCGGAGCAATGACTCATACAGACAGACGGCAACATCCTCCGTCCCAAATGCCACTCTATTCCCTATATATATATTCCTCATAGAGCTCTGGTCAAAAGTAGTGCATTTTAAAGGGAATGTTGCCGTTTTGTACGCAGGCACAGACACTATCATAGAGTTGGATAGAGGGTGCACATGAGCAGAAACGATTATTGAACATGTGCCCTCTAGCCAACTTTATGTACAGCATAGACAGCTGTGAGGTTGTCAGCAGTTTGAGGCCAGGATTCAATCCGATCGGCCCAGCACCTTTTTAAAGGCAATGTTCCCACGTTCGTGGAGACCTCATTCACGGTAAACGCTGCTTCTGTCAGCTCAATTGGAAATGACCTTTAAATGTCATGAGTCAGATCTAATGAGGATTTGAATGAATCCCAGCCTTAGTGTCATTAAAGGGGACGTTCAGTATTTTGGCCTTTGGCTTTTAAAGTTACCTGGCTTTAAAAAAAAAAAGAAATCGAACCAGGAACTTCAGTTTCTCCTGAACCATTGAATACTTTCAGGATGAGGAACAATCTAACATTAAGTTGTAAAATCCTGAACTTCCCCTTTAATATCCATATTATCTCAGTTTCAGTGAATTTGGACACATTTTGCACAGATGTATAGATGACTGACTGACCAGGACTGTGATCATAGAAGCGATAAACTAATCAATGTACCATTCAACAAAGACGATCTACATCTCGCCCATTCTTCTATCTCTATTTCTATCAGTTTAGATTTTAGCTTTTTGTATCCATTTAAATTGATTTAAAGATGTTTTTTTTTGTCAGGTTTCAATGTTCTGTAGTAGATCGTTTTGGACTCGTTATGATATTGTGATGACTTAATTGGTTCATTAATAAATGCAATCAAGTGTCTTTAGTAAATGAGGGCTCTAACTTATTTACTAACTTATAGAACTTACGGCTTATTGAGGGAAGAAAGAGGGAGGAACAGGGGAGGGAGGGAAGACTGAGGGGGAGGAACAGGGGAGGGAGGGAAGACTGAGGGGGAGGAACAGGGGAGGGAGGGAAGACTGAGGGGGAGGGAGGGAAGACTGAGGGGGAGGGAGGGAAGACTGAGGGGGAGGGAGGGAAGACTGAGGGGGAGGGAGGGAAGACTGAGGGGGGAGGAAAGACTGGGGGGAGGGAGGGAAGACTGGGGGGAGGAACAGGGGAGGGAGGGAGGGAAGACTGGGGGGAGGAACAGGGGAGGGAGGGAAGACTGGGGGGAGGAACAGGGGAGGGAGGGAGGGAAGACTGGGGGGGAGGAACAGGGGAGGGAGGGAGGGAAGACTGAGGGGGAGGGAACAGGGGAGGGAGGGAGGGAAGACTGGGGGAGGAACAGGGGAGGGAGGGAGGGAAGACTGGGGGGAGGGAGGGAAGACTGGGGGGAGGAACAGGGGAGGGAGGGAGGGAAGACTGAGGGGGAGGAACAGGGGGGGGAGGGAGGGAAGGGAAGACTGAGGGGGAGGAACAGGGGAGGGGGAGGGAAGACTGAGGGGGAGGAACAGGGGGGGAGGGAGGGAAGACTGAGGGGGAGGAACAGGGGAGGGAGGGAGGGAAGACTGAGGGGGAGGAACAGGGGAGGGAGGGAGGGAAGAGGGGGAGGAACATGGGGGGAGGGAGGGAAGACTGAGGGGGAGGAACATGGGGGAGGGAGGGAAGACTGAGGGGGAGGAACAGGGGAGGGAGGGAAGGCTGTAGAAACAAGCATGATCATAATTGTTAAAGTTTTGCAGAATGACTTTAATGTGCTCCAGTATTTCAATGGACTGCTGCCTATGTTAATCTCTACAAACATTCAACTCATTTCTTTGTGGAAATAAATACAAAAAGTTTCTTCTTCCAATCATTCCAACTGTTGCCTCCTTGTTATGTTAATGTCATAACCTTTGAACTGCGGCTGCGTAGAACCTGTTGTGTCCCAGTCTGCACCCTATCTGCACCCTATTCCCTATACAGTGCCCTACTGTTGACCAGGGTCCATAGGGCTCTGAAAGGAGTGCAGTAAAAGGGAACAGGGTGTGTATGTTTCCACGCCGGGTGAATGTGAGCCATGACAGATCTGTCTGTTGTGTGTGTCTGTTTTACAGGAAAGGAGAGAGGAAAAAATGAGTGTGTCGGAGACTGAGAAAGACACTTGTCATGTTCCACACCTCATTCATTTGATAATGATGTCATATCCTGTCTGGGAACACAGACAGCAGTTTTCTGTACACAGAGAACTACGACACACCTGTGTGAGAGAGAGACTCTGTAGCTCAGTTGTGTGTGTGTGTGTGTGTGTGTGTGTGTGTGTGAGAGAGAGAGAGAGACTCTGTAGCTCAGTTAGAGCATGGTGCTTTCAAGGGAAGGATAGTGGGATCGATACATACAATGTATACAGACTGTGAGTGGCTTTGGATAAAAGAATCTGCTAAATGGCATCTGTTATTATAGGGGGACACTAATGGACCTCCAGCACATAGAACCCCCCCCCCCCCCCCCCCCCCCCCCCCCGCAATGTAATTTAGCCACCGTGAACATGAGACACACCCACACTTCACATGTGGGCGAAGTCCCATTGCTACAGAGGACAGGGTTACACCTCACACTACACCAGCAACACCGAGAGGGGAGAGGAAACATAATGGTTGATTATATGATACAGCATCAGGTGTTTCCAGGTCCAGGTTAATATGAGGTGTCCAGGTATAGGTTAATGTGAGGTTACCAGGTATAGGTTAATATGAGGTGTCCAGGTCCAGGTTAATATGAGGTGTCCAGGTATAGGTTAATATGAGGTGTCCAGGTATAGGTTAATATGAGGTGTCCAGGTATAGGTTAATATGAGGTGTCCAGGTATAGGTTAATATGAGGTGTCCAGGTATAGGTTAATGTGAGGTTACCAGGTATAGGTTAATATGAGGTGTCCAGGTATAGGTTAATGTGAGGTTACCAGGTATAGGTTAATATGAGGTGTCCAGGTTAATATGAGGTGTCCAGGTTAATATGAGGTGTCCAGGTATAGGTTAATATGAGGTGTCCAGGTATAGGTTAATATGAGGTGTCCAGGTATAGGTTAATGTGAGGTGTCCAGGTATAGGTTAATATGAGGTGTCCAGGTATAGGTTAATATGAGGTGTCCAGGTATAGGTTAATATGAGGTGTCCAGGTATAGGTTAATATGAGGTGTCCAGGTATAGGTTAATATGAGGTGTCCAGGTATAGGTTAATATGAGGTTACCAGGTATAGGTTAATGTGAGGTTACCAGGTATAGGTTAATGTGAGGTTACCAGGTATAGGTTAATGTGAGGTTACCAGGTATAGGTTAATGTGAGGTTACCAGGTATAGGTTAATGTGAGGTGTCCAGGTATAGGTTAATATGAGGTTACCAGGTATAGGTTAATGTGAGGTTACCAGGTATAGGTTAATGTGAGGTTACCAGGTATAGGTTAATATGAGGTGTCCAGGTATAGGTTAATGTGAGGTGTCCAGGTATAGGTTAATGTGAGGTTACCAGGTATAGGTTAATGTGAGGTTACCGTGTCCAGGTATAGGTTAATATGAGGTGTCCAGGTATAGGTTAATATGAGGTTACCAGGTATAGGTTAATGTGAGGTTACCAGGTATAGGTTAATGTGAGGTTACCAGGTATAGGTTAATGTGAGGTTACCAGGTATAGGTTAATGTGAGGTTACCAGGTCCAGGTATAGGTTAATGTGAGGTTACCAGGTCCAGGTATAGGTTAATGTGAGGTTACCAGGTCCAGGTATAGGTTAATGTGAGGTTACCAGGTCCAGGTTAATGTGAGGTTACCAGGTATAGGTTAATGTGAGGTGTCCAGGTATAGGTTAATGTGAGGTGTCCAGGTATAGGTTAATGTGAGGTGTCCAGGTATAGGTTAATAATTCCTATAGCTCCTCCCACCAGCCTCCGTGTGTGTGTGTGTGTGTGTGTGTCGCCTAACCACAGACTATCGCTGCAGCGCAGCACCAGGCGCCCCGCAGTAACCCTTCCGTCTAAGCGCAGCCTGGACGTACCAAAATATGCCCTTTCTCCCTCCCTCCTTCAACTAAATGTACTCCTGCAGATGAAGAATGTTTTGGTCTATTCGTCACAATACGAAGCAATTCTGAGGGCGCTGTTCGCTATGCGTCATGTTCCATTTCACCGGTAATGGCACGTGGCCCGCTTGGTATTCCAGCACTGAGAAGGGGGTAAAGTAACTGGGGAGTAAATTGCTACTACATTGAACAATATCCTTCACATCCCAATATATTCAACTAGATTTAAGGTGCTCTACAACGTGTGACATTTAGACCTAGGAGTGTTAAAAAGCTACAACATCTCTGGTTATAGGACACTTACCGCGGTGAAGTATTTTGTAAATGGAAAAAATCCTGAACACTATTTACAATTTTCATTTTTTTTTTGACCTTGTTTTTACTCCGTTCTTCTCGCACTCTCCGGTGGCTCGGAGAAAGGTTTTCGGTTAACCCGTCTTTTTACGACACGCGGGACTGGAGCTGCTAATGTGTGTGCGAACAAAGGCAACGATCAGCGCGCTCTGACAGGACAGGGAATTCATTTTGACTGACGTCAGAGGTATAGGTCCTCCTTTCTCCGGAGAGAAAGAGAGCACGAGAGAAACAGTACGTGTGTGTGTGTGTGTTTGCACAGCCATACACTATAAGAGACCAGTCAAGGCCACACCATAATGAGGCTGAAGTCACTGTACAACTTTACACTTCAAGGGTCTTTATTGTCAGGGGAAA
This sequence comes from Oncorhynchus gorbuscha, assembly GCF_021184085.1. Classification (NCBI taxonomy): domain Eukaryota; kingdom Metazoa; phylum Chordata; class Actinopteri; order Salmoniformes; family Salmonidae; genus Oncorhynchus; species Oncorhynchus gorbuscha. Next base: position 23,456 of record NW_025748193.1, on the reverse strand, counting down.
CATGTTAACGTTGCCAAAGCAAGTGAATAGATAATAAACAGAAGATAAATAAACAATAAAAATGAACAGTAAACATTACACTCACAAAAGTTCCAAAATAATAGATAGATAATGCCATATTATGTCTATGCACAGTGTTGTTACGATGTGCAAATACTTAAAGTACAAAAGGGAAAATAAATTAACAAATATAGGTTGCCCTTTTCTTGTGGCAACAGGTCACAAATCTTGCTGCTGTGATGGGACACTGTGGTATTTCACCCAGTAGAAATGGGAGTTTATATAAAATAAAATTCTAAACTTATTTTCACAGTCAGAGCTCGTTTTTTCCCAGTTGTCTTGAATGCAGTAAAGTCTGAGATTTCCTAGTTCCAAGTTCCCAGTTGTTTTGAATGAAGCAGAAGTCATGCTGGATTGGCAGCGTGGCCAATGCATTCATCCTTTTCTGGCCCATGGTGTTGGGTGTGAATGTTTATCCTTTTAAACTCGGAAAAGAGAGCCTTTCAGACCGATGTTTAAACCCAGACTTGAACCACACACCCTCTCCACCGAACAGCAGGCAGGGGAAACTAAAGAGTGATTGCTTTGCAACGCTTGCACTTAGCCATCGATTCCTTCCAAACCACTCATTGTTGAATTTGCGATTTCAGACTTGTTGTATAATGTTTATGTCCAATGGCCGATGAGCACCGATACATTGTATCTATAATTTCTCTTCATATGACAAGGATTGAAAAGGATTTGCCGGGAGATGGTCAACTTGATTCATGATGATGACTGCTTGTCCAGCTTGCTAGCTAAGACTATGAAAGTATGTTGTCATGATCAGTCCAATCAAAGCTACAGTAGATATGATGACATCATTTTATCTGTGACCAATGACCTTGAGCCTTCTTGGAAGGGCACTTCTAATGTAAATCTATGGCAGCACCCAAGGGAGCTTGAATTGCCTAGGTCTCCCCCTGTAGATTTGGCAGTGACATAGTGTCCCCATGAGTGACAGAACACTGAGCCAATCACGGTGCAACTATAAAGAAGATAACTAACGCCTACGCTCTGTATTCCCGCTGGCTGCCCCTCCACCACAGACAGCACTGGGCTGGGCTGAAACACCTGCATTTTGGAGCTGCCTGACTAAGAAAGACACCATGTCTGTATGCGCCCTTATCTAACTCAAGGGTTTTTTGCAATGTGTGTGTGTCAGAGATTGTACCTTTATTACAGCCCCAGAATAGAATAGGACTGAGACAATGAAGGAGAGAGAGACAGACTGAGACAATGAAGGAGAGAGAGAGACAGACTGAGACAATGGAGGAGAGATGTAAATAGAGAGACAGACTGAGACAATGAAGGAGAGAGGTAAAGAGACAGACTGAGACAATGAAGGAGAGAGGTAAAGAGAGAGACAGACTGAGACAATGAAGGAGAGGTAAAGAGAGAGACAGACTGAGACAATGAAGGAGAGAGGTAAAGAGAGAGACAGACTGAGACAATGAAGGAGAGAGGTAAATAGAGACAGACTGAGACAATGAAGGAGAGAGGTAGAGAGAGAGACAGACAGACAATGAAGGAGAGGTAAAGAGAGACAGACTGAGACAATGGAAGAGAGAGGTGAACAATGAAGGAGAGAGGTAAAGAGAGAGACAGACTGAGACAATGAAGGAGAGAGGTAAAGAGAGAGAGACTGAGACAATGAAGGAGAGAGGTAAAGAGAGAGACAGACTGAGACAATGAAGGAGAGAGGTAAATAGAGACAGACTGAGACAATGAAGGAGAGAGGTAGAAGAGAGAGACAGACAATGAAGGAGAGGTAAAGAGAGAGAGACAGACTGAGACAATGGAGGAGAGGTAAGAGAGAGAGAGACAGACTGAGACAATGAAGGAGAGAGGTAAAGAGAGAGAGACAGACTGAGACAATGAAGGAGAGAGGTAAAGAGAGAGACATACTGAGACAATGAAGGAGAGGTAAAGAGAGAGAGACAGACTGAGACAATGAAGGAGAGAGGTAAAGACAGAGACAGACTGAGACAATGAAGGAGAGAGGTAAAGAGAGAGAGACAGACTGAGACAATGAAGGAGAGAGGTAAAGAGAGAGAGACAGACTGAGACAATGAAGGAGAGAGGTAAAGACAGAGACAGACTGAGACAATGAAGGAGAGAGGTAAAGAGAGAGAGACAGACTGAGACAATGAAGGAGAGAGGTAAAGAGAGAGAGACAGACTGAGACAATGAAGGAGAGAGGTAAAGAGAGAGACAGACTGAGACAATGAAGGAGAGAGGTAAAGAGAGAGAGAGACAGACTGAGACAATGAAGGAGAGAGGTAAAGAGAGAGACAGACTGAGACAATGAAGGAGAGAGGTAAAGAGAGAGAGACAGACTGAGACAATGAAGGAGAGAGGTAAAGAGAGACAGACTGAGACAATGAAGGAGAGAGGTAAAGAGAGAGACAGACTGAGACAATGAAGGAGAGGTAAAGAGAGAGAGACAGACTGAGACAATGAAGGAGAGAGGTAAAGAGAGAGAGAGACAGACTGAGACAATGAAGGAGAGAGGTAAAGAGAGAGAGACAGACTGAGACAATGAAGGAGAGAGGTAAAGAGAGAGACAGACTGAGACAATGAAGGAGAGAGGTAAAGAGAGAGACAGACTGAGACAATGAAGGAGAGAGTTAAAGAGAGAGAGAGACAGACTGAGACAATGAAGGAGAGAGGTAAAGAGAGAGAGACAGACTGAGACAATGAAGGAGAGAGGTAAAGAGAGAGACAGACTGAGACAATGAAGGAGAGAGGTAAAGAGAGAGACAGACTGAGACAATGAAGGAGAGAGTTAAATAGAGACAGACTGAGACAATGAAGGAGAGAGGTAAAGAGAGAGAGACAGACTGAGACAATGAAGGAGAGAGGTAAAGAGAGAGACAGACTGAGACAATGGAGGAGAGAGGTAAGAGAGAGAGAGAGACAGACTGAGACAATGGAGAGGTAAAGAGAGAGAGACAGACTGAGACAATGAAGGAGAGAGGTAAAGAGAGAGAGACAGACTGAGACAATGAAGGAGAGAGGTAAAGAGAGAGAGAGACAGACTGAGACAATGAAGGAGAGGTAAAGAGAGAGACAGACTGAGACAATGAAGGAGAGGTAAAGAGAGAGAGACAGACTGAGACAGTGAAGGAGAGAGGTAAAGAGAGAGAGAGACAGACTGAGACAATGAAGGAGAGGTAAAGAGAGAGACAGACTGAGACAATGAAGGAGAGAGGTAAATAGAGAGACAGACTGAGACAATGAAGGAGAGAGGTAAAGAGAGAGAGAGACAGACTGAGACAATGAAGGAGAGAGGTAAAGAGAGAGAGACAGACTGAGACAATGAAGGAGAGAGGTAAAGAGAGAGACAGACTGAGACAATGGAGGAGAGAGGTAAGAGAGAGAGAGACAGACTGAGACAATGAAGGAGAGGTAAAGAGAGAGACAGACTGAGACAATGAAGGAGAGAGGTAAAGAGAGAGAGACAGACTGAGACAATGAAGGAGAGGTAAAGAGAGAGAGACAGACTGAGACAATGAATGAGAGAGGTAAATAGAGAGACAGACTGAGACAATGAAGGAGAGAGGTAAAGAGAGAGAGAGACAGACTGAGACAATGAAGGAGAGAGGTAAAGAGAGAGAGAGACAGACTGAGACAATGAAGGAGAGAGGTAAAGAGAGAGAGAGACAGACTGAGACAATGAAGGAGAGAGGTAAAGAGAGAGACAGACTGAGACAATGAAGGAGAGAGGTAAAGAGAGAGAGAGACAGACTGAGACAATGAAGGAGAGGTAAAGAGAGAGAGACAGACTGAGACAATGAAGGAGAGAGGTAAAGAGAGAGAGACAGACTGAGACAATGAAGGAGAGGTAAAGAGAGAGACAGACTGAGACAATGAAGGAGAGAGGTAAAGAGAGAGAGACAGACTGAGACAATGAAGGAGAGAGGTAAAGAGAGAGAGAGACAGACTGAGACAATGAAGGAGAGAGGCAAAGAGAGAGAGAGACAGACTGAGACAATGAAGGAGAGAGGTAAAGAGAGAGAGACAGACTGAGACAATGAAGGAGAGAGGTAAAGAGAGAGAGAGACAGACTGAGACAATGAAGGAGAGAGGTAAATAGAGACAGACTGAGACAATGAAGGAGAGAGGTAGAGAGAGAGACAGACAGACAATGAAGGAGAGGTAAAGAGAGAGAGACAGACTGAGACAATGGAGGAGAGAGGTAAGAGAGAGAGAGAGACAGACTGAGACAATGAAGGAGAGAGGTAAAGAGAGAGACCGACTGAGACAATGAAGGAGAGGTAAAGAGAGAGACAGACTGAGACAATGAAGGAGAGGTAAAGAGAGAGAGACAGACTGAGACAATGAAGGAGAGAGGTAAAGAGAGAGACAGACTGAGACAATGAAGGAGAGAGGTAAAGAGAGAGACAGACTGAGACAATGAAGGAGAGAGGTAAAGAGAGAGACAGACTGAGACAATGAAGGAGAGAGGTAAATAGAGACAGACTGAGACAATGAAGGAGAGAGGTAGAGAGAGAGACAGACAGACAATGAAGGAGAGGTAAAGAGAGAGAGACAGACTGAGACAATGGAGGAGAGAGGTAAGAGAGAGAGAGAGACAGACTGAGACAATGAAGGAGAGAGGTAAAGAGAGAGAGACAGACTGAGACAATGAAGGAGAGAGGTAAAGAGAGAGACAGACTGAGACAATGAAGGAGAGGTAAAGAGAGAGAGACAGACTGAGACAATGAAGGAGAGAGGTAAAGACAGAGACAGACTGAGACAATGAAGGAGAGAGGTAAAGAGAGAGAGACAGACTGAGACAATGAAGGAGAGGTAAAGAGAGAGAGACAGACTGAGACAATGAAGGAGAGAGGTAAAGACAGAGACAGACTGAGACAATGAAGGAGAGAGGTAAAGAGAGAGAGACAGACTGAGACAATGAAGGAGAGAGGTAAAGAGAGAGAGACAGACTGAGACAATGAAGGAGAGAGGTAAAGAGAGAGACAGACTGAGACAATGAAGGAGAGAGGTAAAGAGAGAGAGAGACAGACTGAGACAATGAAGGAGAGAGGTAAAGAGAGAGACAGACTGAGACAATGAAGGAGAGAGGTAAAGAGAGAGACAGACTGAGACAATGAAGGAGAGAGGTAAAGAGAGAGAGAGACAGACTGAGACAATGAAGGAGAGAGGTAAAGAGAGAGACAGACTGAGACAATGAAGGAGAGAGGTAAAGAGAGAGACAGACTGAGACAATGAAGGAGAGGTAAAGAGAGAGAGACAGACTGAGACAATGAAGGAGAGAGGTAAAGAGAGAGAGAGACAGACTGAGACAATGAAGGAGAGAGGTAAAGAGAGAGAGACAGACTGAGACAATGAAGGAGAGAGGTAAAGAGAGAGACAGACTGAGACAATGAAGGAGAGAGGTAAAGAGAGAGACAGACTGAGACAATGAAGGAGAGAGTTAAAGAGAGAGAGAGACAGACTGAGACAATGAAGGAGAGAGGTAAAGAGAGAGAGACAGACTGAGACAATGAAGGAGAGAGGTAAAGAGAGAGACAGACTGAGACAATGAAGGAGAGAGGTAAAGAGAGAGACAGACTGAGACAATGAAGGAGAGAGTTAAATAGAGACAGACTGAGACAATGAAGGAGAGAGGTAGAGAGAGAGACAGACAGACAATGAAGGAGAGGTAAAGAGAGAGAGAGACAGACTGAGACAATGGAGGAGAGAGGTAAGAGAGAGAGAGAGACAGACTGAGACAATGAAGGAGAGGTAAAGAGAGAGAGACAGACTGAGACAATGAAGGAGAGAGGTAAAGAGAGAGAGACAGACTGAGACAATGAAGGAGAGAGGTAAAGAGAGAGAGAGACAGACTGAGACAATGAAGGAGAGGTAAAAGAGAGAGACAGACTGAGACAATGAAGGAGAGGTAAAGAGAGAGAGACAGACTGAGACAGTGAAGGAGAGAGGTAAAGAGAGAGAGAGACAGACTGAGACAATGAAGGAGAGGTAAAGAGAGAGACAGACTGAGACAATGAAGGAGAGAGGTAAATAGAGAGACAGACTGAGACAATGAAGGAGAGAGGTAAAGAGAGAGAGACAGACTGAGACAATGAAGGAGAGAGGTAAAGAGAGAGAGACAGACTGAGACAATGAAGGAGAGAGGTAAAGAGAGAGACAGACTGAGACAATGGAGGAGAGAGGTAAGAGAGAGAGAGACAGACTGAGACAATGAAGGAGAGGTAAAGAGAGAGACAGACTGAGACAATGAAGGAGAGAGGTAAAGAGAGAGAGACAGACTGAGACAATGAAGGAGAGGTAAAGAGAGAGAGACAGACTGAGACAATGAATGAGAGAGGTAAATAGAGAGACAGACTGAGACAATGAAGGAGAGAGGTAAAGAGAGAGAGAGACAGACTGAGACAATGAAGGAGAGAGGTAAAGAGAGAGAGAGACAGACTGAGACAATGAAGGAGAGAGGTAAAGAGAGAGAGAGACAGACTGAGACAATGAAGGAGAGAGGTAAAGAGAGAGACAGACTGAGACAATGAAGGAGAGAGGTAAAGAGAGAGAGAGACAGACTGAGACAATGAAGGAGAGGTAAAGAGAGAGAGACAGACTGAGACAATGAAGGAGAGAGGTAAAGAGAGAGAGACAGACTGAGACAATGAAGGAGAGGTAAAGAGAGAGACAGACTGAGACAATGAAGGAGAGAGGTAAAGAGAGAGAGACAGACTGAGACAATGAAGGAGAGAGGTAAAGAGAGAGAGAGACAGACTGAGACAATGAAGGAGAGAGGTAAAGAGAGAGAGAGACAGACTGAGACAATGAAGGAGAGAGGTAAAGAGAGAGACAGACTGAGACAATGAAGGAGAGAGGTAAAGAGAGAGAGAGACAGACTGAGACAATGAAGGAGAGAGGTAAAGAGAGAGACAGACTGAGACAATGAAGGAGAGAGGTAAAGAGAGAGAGAGACAGACTGAGACAATGAAGGAGAGAGGTAAAGAGAGAGACAGACTGAGACAATGGAGGAGAGAGGTAAGAGAGAGAGAGAGACAGACTGAGACAATGAAGGAGAGAGGTAAAGAGAGAGAGACAGACTGAGACAATGAAGGAGAGGTAAAGAGAGAGAGAGACAGACTGAGACAATGAAGGAGAGAGGTAAAGAGAGAGAGACAGACTGAGACAATGAAGGAGAGAGGTAAAGAGAGAGAGACAGACTGAGACAATGAAGGAGAGGTAAAGAGAGAGACAGACTGAGACAATGAAGGAGAGAGGTAAAGAGAGAGAGAGACAGACTGAGACAATGAAGGAGAGGTAAAGAGAGAGAGAGACAGACTGAGACAATGAAGGAGAGAGGTAAAGAGAGAGAGACAGACTGAGACAATGAAGGAGAGAGGTAAAGAGAGAGACAGACTGAGACAATGAAGGAGAGGTAAAGAGAGAGAGACAGACTGAGACAATGAAGGAGAGAGGTAAAGAGAGAGAGACAGACTGAGACAATGAAGGAGAGAGGTAAAGAGAGAGAGACAGACTGAGACAATGAAGGAGAGAGGTAAAGAGAGAGACAGACTGAGACAATGAAGGAGAGAGGTAAAGAGAGAGAGACAGACTGAGACAATGAAGGAGAGGTAAAGAGAGAGAGACAGACTGAGACAATGAAGGAGAGGTAAAGAGAGAGAGAGACAGACTGAGACAATGAAGGAGAGAGGTAAAGAGAGAGAGACAGACTGAGACAATGAAGGAGAGAGGTAAAGAGAGAGAGAGACAGACTGAGACAATGAAGGAGAGAGGTAAAGAGAGAGAGACAGACTGAGACAATGAAGGAGAGGTAAAGAGAGAGAGAGACAGACTGAGACAATGAAGGAGAGAGGTAAAGACAGAGACAGACTGAGACAATGAAGGAGAGAGGTAAAGACAGAGAGAGACTGAGACAATGAAGGAGAGAGGTAGTAAATAGAGACAGATACAGGTGGTCTCCATGTGTTCCTCTCTGACTTGTACAGTTTATATTACTGCTCATAAACACTCACTGATGAAAGACAACACACACTATGCTGTTGAAAGACTGTCTGCCAGTCTATATACATTGCCATGTGTTACATTGCCATGTGTTACATTGCCATGTCTGTGAAGAGCTGCTTTGTAAAATCAAGCTCAATAAACCAGCACGAAAGTCATGGGGGGAAATGAGGCTGAACGCTACGCACACACACGTAAACACACCCCAGCGCACACACACACCCGCGTAAACACACCATCGCACACACACGCACACACCCGCGTAAACACACCAGCGCACACACCTACAGGGAGAGAGAAAGAGTGTGTGTTTACAGTGAACTTGTTTTATGTGTTTGCCTTTTCATGTGTAAATGTGTTAGACTTCCTGTTTGTCTGTACAGTGTTTGTCCTCCTCCAATGCTGTTGTTGCCCCTTCTAGCAGATACTGTGTGTCATTAAGCAGCTGTTGTTCAGGCTGCTCTATCACTTCCTGCAACAAGGCCCCCTGAGACACAGGTCTAGGATCAGGTTCCACCACTCACAACCAATGTGCGCAGCTCCCCAGGGACGGCTTCTGCGCAGAAATAAAACCAGCCCGCGCAGAGAAGCACGAGATTGAACCTTCCTCAACTGTCTAGTTTTCCCCGTTAGTTAAACACTATCAACCCTTTACTGTGGGAATTGTGATCGAATCAACGCAATATTAGCTACTTTCAATGCAACATACCGAAACAAAACCAACGATTCAAGAGACTTTGTTGTAGACAGAACTCAGAGTACGATTCTATTGCATTGACATGCACATACTCTAGTCTAAACAGACCGGTGCGCCGTAACCAATCAGAGCTGCAGTAAGGCCTATATGCAAATAAACCACGACCATACCTGTGCCTTCACGTTGAACGTGCCTGTCTTTACAGAATCAGCGGTCGTGAGGAGATGAGCTGTTTTGAGATCAAAGTGAGAGATGCATGTAGCCACGTGTGCACATTTGTTCATATCCTTTGCTAGTTAGTGAGTTATTAGCCCAGTTATAGATCAGTTGTAATCCTCAATGGAGGAGTGTTTGTTTCCTACAAGACACAACACGTGTGCATTGCGTATTTTGAGACAGGCTTGAATAAGCCAAGTAGCCAATCGGCAGAGGGAAGCATAATTAGTCTGATTCTCTGTAATAATGGGATGAGAATAATGATGCATTTTATTTCATAAAGTGGTTTCTTGCATCAAACGACTCAACAACATTTTCAGTCGCCTCCTTGTCTGAAGGACAAGTGGATAAACAGGTTCATGTCAACAAGCCCTGAATGTGTTTTTCAAACGTCTCATAGAATGTAGCCAACATTGAACACCACACATTGGCTGCTACTGTAGGCTGAATGATAGAACAGCTATTTCCATGTTAAAATATTATGGGATGCATTTTCTCCATTGTTTTTGATGGTAGACCCCTCTGGTTGGTCTACAAATAGACACACTGGGCTTCTTGGCCACTGTTAAAATAGTCAATTAAAGCAGGTACAGCCTCAGTGTCCACAGTAAACGCGTGCTGGATCTGAAATTTGCTCAGCCCCGGAAAGAATATTAAAGGGAACATTGCTCACAACTCTGTTGTTAAGGCTCCTCTATCACTTCCTGCAGCATGGCCCCCCTTAGACACAGGTCTCAGATCAGGTTACACCACTCACAACTCAATCATTAATCATTAGGGGAGTCTAATACACAGCTGGCCTTACATCAGTGTCTATGGGCAACTTCATCCTACTTCTGGGGTGTATTCAGGGACGTGAAACACTTTGAACGTTGCAGATAGAAATAGATTGAATAGAGTTCACACCAATTTCTGTTCTATTGGACAGGCAATAATTTATGTTCTACATGATACATTTCCATCTGAATGTTCTGTCGGTTACATCCTCCTGAGAAGACCACTGTTTAGCATGTCTCTGTTTAATCAATTAATCAAACGTTATTTATACAGCACATTATATACAACACATGCGGTTCAATGTGCTTAACATAATAATAATAAAGACTGCCCCTGTAATTCATTGATTGGAGAGTTGTCCATCTGGTGGCCACAGCATGTAACTGCACATCTGAGCTAGTGAGACCATACACTTGTTCCCGCTTTCACTTTTCACATGTCTACATGTTTGGCATCAATGCCTTTGACAAGTGGGATCTATCTACCATATATCACTTTAAAATATGTGAGAAAATGTCCCCCCAAAACACCTTTAAGAATTATTCTAGATCATATTGATTGTGAAGAGATGGTGCAACAAAAGAGAAACCATACCACTGCTCATCTACAACAATACATAACGACAGTGTTATACATTAATTTTGTCATTTTATTTCATATTAATGTCCAGTCCACTTTGTGTTCAAATAATAGCCTTGGTTACAGTATATTCATATTTACAACTGGAGAGATTATCAAATTTAAAGTAACTTAGTTACATTAGATACAAATCTACAACTGGAGAGATGATCGAATTAAAAGTAACTAAGTTACATTAGATACAAGTTTACAACTGGAGAGATGATCAAATTAAAAGTAACTAAGTTACATTAGATACAAATCTACAACTGGAGAGATTATCAAATTAAAAGTAACTTAGTTACATTAGATACAAATCTACAACTGGAGAGATTATCAAATTAAAAGTAAAGTAGTTACATTAGATACAAATCTACAACTGGAGAGATTATCAAATTAAAAGTAAAGTAGTTACATTAGATACAAATCTACAACTGGATGGATGATCAAATTAAAAGTAACTTAGTTACATTAGATATAAATCTACAACAGGAGTGATGATCAAATTATAAGTAAAGCCGGGATTCAATCCAATCACTCTTTGTCAGCTACCTTTTAAAGGGAAAGTTCCCGCGATCGCAGAAGACTGCATTCACGGCAAATTCTGCACATGTCGGCTCAATTGTTAATTACCTTTAAATGTCATCCGTGCTACAATGCAGATCTAGCGCTGATCTGATTGACTCCCGGCACTGAGACATCGGTCTGCACTGAAACTAGCTTAGCTTCGTATCCAGCTAGTCAAACGAACTAAAATGGATCCATTCATTAATTCCTCTAAAAAGAGATGAATGTTTGAGGACAATGAAAGTGGGATACAACCACAAACAATAATATGATTCAACAAATATAAACATATCTAGAGCTTAACCTTTAAGGTTAAGATCCTCACATTTCTTCCTTCAACTCAGAGTTCTGTTCTGGACAGCAGAGACAGACAAAGCATTTCGTCCTTCAACTCAGAGTTCTGTTCTGGACAGCAGAGACAGACAAAGCATTTCCTCCTTCAACTCAGAGTTCTGTTCTGGACAGCAGAGACAGACAAAGCATTTCTTCCTTCAACTCAGAGTTCTGTTCTGGACAGCAGAGACAGACAAAGCATTTCTTCCTTCAACTCAGAGTTCTGTTCTGGACAGCAGAGACAGACAAAGCATTTCCTCCTTCAACTCAGAGTTCTGTTCTGGACAGCAGAGACAGACAAAGCATTTCTTCCTTCAACTCAGAGTTCTGTTCTGGACAGCAGAGACAGACAAAGCATTTCCTCCTTCAACTCAGAGTTCTGTTCTGGACAGCAGAGACAGACAAAGCATTTCTTCCTTCAACTCAGAGTTCTGTTCTGGACAGCAGAGACAGACAAAGCATTTCCTCCTTCAACTCAGAGTTCTGTTCTGGACAGCAGAGACAGACAAAGCTAACTGGGGATGTCTTACTTTCTAACCGGACATTGTAACAGAATAAAAACCAAATATTTAAATACTAGAAGAACACAGTTTGTAAACAAATTGCTAATAATATCACAGAATAATATAACTCAGTCATAATCACATGTGTTTTTATCTTAATGGCTAACCGTTCAGGCATTTGTTGGCCAACACATTGACACAAGTCTCTCTCTGCAGTTTAGGCAACATTTCTGCAGTAGAGTTCAGTCAACCCAATGCAATGCACCCAATTCCCAACGTGTCTCCTCTTCACTCATCACACAGGACTTCAGTAACTCGTATCTCTTCATCTGAAAATCCATTGAGATCCTGGACTTTCCTTCTCTCCCTCTATGACGCTCATCACACTCATTCAGACGTCCGTGTCTCTGTTTCTCAGACTCTCTTCATCTCACGGTCAGGTGACTTTGATTCATCCCCTCAGTCTGTCCATCATTCAGACGTCCGTGTCTCTGTTTCTCAGACTCTCTTCATCTCACGGTCAGGTGACTTTGATTCATCCCCTCAGTCTGTCCATCATTCAGACGTCCGTGTCTCTGTTTCTCAGACTCTCTTCATCTCACGGTCAGGTGACTTTGATTCATCCCCTCAGTCTGTCCATCATTCAGACGTCCGTGTCTCTGTTTCTCAGACTCTCTTCATCTCACGGTCAGGTGACTTTGATTCATCCCCTCAGTCTGTCCATCATTCAGACGTCCGTGTCTCTGTTTCTCAGACTCTCTTCATCTCACGGTCAGGTGACTTTGATTCATCCCCTCAGTCTGTCCATCATTCAGACGTCCGTGTCTCTGACGTGATGTGGTTCCTACGTACCTCATTTATACATCCGAGAAGCTCGCTTCTATACTCTCAAAAGGGGCTATGTAGAACCATTTGTCCCTGTAGAACCCTCTGGAAAAGGTTCCAGGTAGAACCAGGTCAGGTCAGACGATAACCCCTTTAGGTTCCAAACAGCAGCCTTTCAAGAGTTCTATTTGGAACAAGAGGTTCTATGTGGAACAAGAGGTTCTATGTGGAACAAGAGGTTCTATGTGGAACAAGAGGTTCTATGTGGAACCAAAAAGGGTTCAATATGACCTGAATAGAGTTCCGTCTGGAACTCTGGACAATAGCGGTCGGCATCGCAGTCTCGTGAAACCATAGATTTATTGTGCCTTGGAGTTAGATCTTAGCGCAGCATCTGCTGTGACCGTGAAGTCCAATCCACGAGAGGAAGACCCGGCCACAGGGGTCACATCTGTAAGCCGCCCGGATGTTGTGGTGTCCTGACGCTCTTACCTCAGTCAGTGAGATCTAATAAAACTAGGATCAGACCCTTCCCTATACAATTTATTGTATTCATTATGACATAAAAAAAAATAACTCAAAACTGATCCTAGATCAGTACTCCTACTTTGAGACACTTTGTGGATACGGGCCCACATCTCAGTCTTTTGGGAAACAATCCACCCTGTTTATCTGTGGAGGGTGAAGAGGTGAGGTGAGGTGTGGCGGTTGGGCCAGTGAATGTTTCTTACTAGTTGCTGTAGAAGGAAAAAAAACTTTCAGTAAAGTCACAGCTCTGAGAAACGTTTAGGAGCCATGGAAACAAGAGCCATGGAAACAAGAGCCATGGAAACAAGAGCCATGGAAACAAGTGGAACTGAGTCAATTATCCTGGCTAAATACATCAACATGATTTATCCTCATCCTAAGGTACTGTAATAATCCCTAGTCGTGGTATATGGAGGTGTAGCGGACATGGGATGGTCATGGCTGCTCATGGTCACGTGATGAGGGAGCCCCGCTTGTGACTTCACAATAAGTGTTGGCCCTCAGACCGAAGGGAATTTCCTCTTTGTCTCATGGTTAAGATGTTGGTTTGTCCTGTGGGAGACCAGGGTTCAGATCCTGCCGGGGACAGAGGCTTTCTGTGTTTTTCTCAGAGTTGTTTCGGAGCCACTGCAGCCTTTTATCTTGATTGGCTGGTGAAGCTCTGTCACATGACACACCATAACGAATCACCTCTCACCACAGAACATTGGCTGGTGAAGCTCTGTCACATGACACACCATAACGAATCGCCTCTCACCACAGAACATTGGCTGGTGAAGCTCTGTCACATGACACACCATAACGAATCGCCTCTCACCACAGAACATTGGCTGCCTTTTTCTATTAATTTCCCACGATTAAATTGTCTCCGGGCTGATGATCTACTGCGCACGGCCAACATTGGTTGTGGTGTGTCCCTGTGCCAGACCTTTATCAACCTTGAGGGATTTAAGAACATTGTTGTGAAGGTTCTGTGTGGTTCTCAGAAGTTGCTGAAGATCTCCTGTTTCTTGCTCCAGTCCATAGGGGGCGCTCTCTTCTTGCCGTGTTGGGCCCTCTCTTTGGCCTCGGCTGCCGTGGGGCTCAGATGCAGTCCGCTGTCCAGGAACGGGTCTGAAACACGGCGCTCATAATCCTCAGGGACCTAGAGAGATACACACACACACACACACACACACACACACACACACACACACACACACACACACACACACACACACACACACACACACACACACACACACACACACACACACACACACACACACACACACACACACACACGTATTCAGATACACATATTATTTGAATATTTGATGATTCAACTTTTTAGTTAAAAAAATAAATACACAGCCCAAAACCAGTCATTTTCTTTGAGTATTTTAATGGTTATTTGTAAAAACCAAATAGTCTACCAAATTGTATTTGAGAGTATTTTCAAATACTTATTTCAAATACTATTTTCAAATACTTATTTCAAATACTATTTTCAAATACCTGAGTTAAATGTATGGCAGTGTATTTGAGTCAGTGTATTTGTGTATTTTCAAAATACATACAAAATATTAAACTACTTGTCTTTTCCAATAAAATATATTTGAATACTTACTTTGAATGTATGTGAAAGTAACTGAGATATTTGAAATAGTATTTGAACCCAGTTCTGCACATATTACATACGTGTTACATACGTGTTACATACATTTTACATATTACATACAACAAACCCTGAATTTACTACAGGATACACACACACACATACACACCTGAATGCTCATGTCTGAGCTGCTGAATTCTGATTGGGTAGTCGAGCCACGTGAGTACTGGGATTTGGTCTGTGAATTGGGCGAGCCGTTTGTGATTGGTGAGCCCGTCAGGGTGACGTTGATGATTGGTGGATCCATTGGAGGGAGATCAGTGGTTGAAGAGGGGTGGGTGGGGCGCTGTCTGTCATTGGCTCGTCCACATAGACCTCTGGAACGCAGGAACAAACCACATGAGCAACTTGACAAAATCCTTAGAGATGAATCCTTCAAACGGAAGTATGTTTGTGGTCATTAATGGTTTAGATGCAAATATGAGTTGTGTGTGTAGATGAGAGAGAGAGAGAGAGAGAGAGAGAGAGAGAGAGAGAGAGAGAGAGAGAGAGAGAGAGAGAGAGAGAGACAGAGAGAGAGAGAGAGAGAGAAAGAGAGACAGAGAGAGAGAGAGAGAGAGAGAGAGAGAGAGAGAGAGAGAGAGAGAGAGAGAGAGACAGAGAGAGAGGAGAGAGAGAGAGAGAGAGACAGAGAGAGAGAGAGAGAGAGAGAGAGAGAGAGAGAGAGAGAGAGAGAGAGAGAGAGAGAGAGAGAGAGAGAGAGAGAGAGAGAAAGACATCCTTTGACCTCTGACATGTGTGCTGGTGGGCGTGACCCCGAGCCTCTTGAACAGCTCGTCTGTTTCCGCGTCGACCACCAGGAGGCGTGTCTCGTCCCCCCCGCCACGTATAAACGCCACCACCTCTGAGTGTCTCAACGCCTCGATGTTCACTCCATTCACCTGGGGGAGGAGAGGAGGATGAATTCATGAGTGAATGGATGATGTTATTAGCCACATGTCAAATGTTTATAGAGCTGCCTCAACCATTGGCCTCCATTCACCTGGGGGAGGAGAGGAGGATGAATTCATTAGTGAATGGATGATGTTATTAGCCACATGTCAAATGTTTATAGAGCTGCCTCAACCATTGGCCTCCATTCACCTGGGGAGGAGAGGAGGATGAATTCATTAGTGAATGGATGATGTTATTAGCCACATGTCAAATGTTTATAGAGCTGCCTCAACCATTGGCCTCCATTCACCTGGGGGAGGAGAGGAGGATGAATTCATTAGTGAATGGATGATGTTATTAGCCACATGTCAAATGTTTATAGAGCTGCCTCAACCATTGGCCTCCATTCACCTGGGGAGGAGAGGAGCAGTTTTACAGGCAGACATTGGAAAGAACTATTTGTTCTTAACTGACCTGCATGAATCTCTGTCAGGTATCCCGAATCTCTGATTTATACATCTAGGACTGATTTTAAACTAGATTTGAAAATACTTGCTTTATTGCTAAATGTATGTATGTCTGTGTGTATGTTGTGTGTATGTCTGTGTGTATGTTGTATGTATGTTGTGTGTATGTTGTGTGCGTATGTTGTGTGCGTATGTTGTGTGCATGTTGTGTGTATGTTGTGTGCATGTCAATTGTGACAAAATAAATGGATGTATATGATCACTACCAAGTTGGTTTTTTAGCAAGTTCCACAAAGCTGCAGTTACACAACCTGTCCAGCAGTTGGCACATGACTCCAGCCCCTGTGACTGGGATGTAAGCGAGAGGGAGAAGGCAGTGATCTGTAATCTGATTTCGTTAAGCTCCATGGAAACTTTAATTTTGCATCTCTCTCTCTCTCTCTCTCTCTCTCTCTCTCTCTCTCTCTCTCTCTCTCTCTCTCTCTCTCTCTCTCTCTCTCTCTCTCTCTCTCTCTCTCTCTCTCTCTCTCTCTCTCTCTCTCTCTCTCTCTCTCTCTCTCTCTCTCTCTCTCTCTCTCTCTCTCTCTCATCCTACACATTCCTAATGTGTCCTGAATCACACACACACACACACACACACAAATGCACCCCCACCCTCCCTCCCTCCCTCCCACACTAACCCTACAGGGCAACCTATCCTGCCAAAGTCCATGTAATAAGCTCTTATCTAAGCTAATCTCATCTGTGTGTGTGTGTGTGTGTCTAAGGTAACACACACACACACATACACACACAGACTGTCTCTCTCTCTCTCTCTCTCGATCTGGCCCTACCTCCACCAGCCTGTCCCGGGGTCTGAGGTCTGCGTGTTGGGCGGGGGACCCGGGATCCACGCTGCGTATGAACTGTCCTCGCCGTGTTCTGTCACTGTGCAGGTTGAACCCGTATCCCAGCTCCCCCTTCACCATGTGACACAGCCGGGGGAGGAGCTCCACCGTCGCCATGGGAAACTCTGTATCTAACGACGCTGTCTCCGATGGCAACTACAGATAGAGAGACAGAGAGAGAGGAAACACAATGACAGAAAACGTTTGACATTGTAATTTAAAATCTAAGTTCTAATTTGGTTCAGTTGTAACAAACAGACAGTGAGTGAAGACCATAACAGACAGACAGTGAGTGAAGACCATAACAGACAGACAGTGAGGAAGACCATAACAGACAGACAGTGAGTGAAGACCATAACAGACAGACAGTGAAGACCATAACAGACAGACAGTGAAGACCATAACAAACAGACAGTGAGTGAAGACCATAACAGACAGACAGTGAAGACCATAACAGACAGACAGTGAAGACCATAACAAACAGACAGTGAGTGAAGACCATAACAGACAGACAGTGAGTGAAGACCATAACAGACAGACAGTGAAGACCATAACAGACAGACAGTGAAGACCATAACAGACAGACAGTGAAGACCATAACAAACAGACAGTGAGTGAAGACCATAACAGACAGACAGTGAGTGAAGACCATTACAGACAGACAGTGAAGACCATAACAGACAGACAGTGAAGACCATAACAAACAGACAGTGAGTGAAGACCATAACAGACAGACAGTGAAGACCATAACAGACAGACAGTGAAGACCATAACAAACAGACAGTGAAGACCATAACAGACAGACAGTGAAGACCATAACAGACAGACAGTGAAGACCATAACAGACAGACAGTGAAGACCATAACAGACAGACAGTGAAGACCATAACAAACAGACAGTGAGTGAAGACCATAACAGACAGACAGTGAGTGAAGACCATAACAGACAGACAGTGAAGACCATAACAGACAGACAGTGAAGACCATAACAGACAGACAGTGAAGACCATAACAAACAGACAGTGAGTGAAGACCATAACAGACAGACAGTGAGTGAAGACCATAACAGACAGACAGTGAAGACCATAACAAACAGACAGTGAGTGAAGACCATAACAGACAGACAGTGAAGACCATAACAGACAGACAGACAGTGAAGACCATAACAGACAGACAGTGAAGACCATAACAAACAGACAGTGAAGACCATAACAGACAGACAGTGAGTGAAGACCATAACAGACAGACAGTGAAGACCATAACAGACAGACAGTGAAGACCATAACAAACAGACAGTGAGTGAAGACCGTAACAGACAGACAGTGAAGACCATAACAGACAGACAGTGAAGACCATAACAAACAGACAGTGAGTGAAGACCATAACAGACAGACAGTGAAGACCATAACAAACAGACAGTGAGTGAAGACCATAACAGACAGACAGTGAAGACCATAACAGACAGACAGTGAAGACCATAACAAACAGACAGTGAGTGAAGACCATAACAGACAGACAGTGAGTGAAGACCATAACAGACAGACAGTGAGTGAAGACCATAACAGACAGACAGTGAAGACCATAACAAACAGACAGTGAGTGAAGACCATAACAGACAGACAGTGAAGACCATAACAGACAGACAGTGAAGACCATAACAGACAGACAGTGAGTGAAGACCATAACAGACAGACAGTGAAGACCATAACAAACAGACAGTGAGTGAAGACCATAACAGACAGACAGTGAAGACCATAACAGACAGACAGTGAGTGAAGACCATAACAGACAGACAGTGAAGACCATAACAAACAGACAGTGAGTGAAGACCATAACAGACAGACAGTGAGTGAAGACCATAACAGACAGACAGTGAAGACCATAACAGACAGACAGTGAAGACCATAACAGACAGACAGTGAGTGAAGACCATAACAGACAGACAGTGAAGACCATAACAGACAGACAGTGAGTGAAGACCATAACAGACAGACAGTGAAGACCATAACAGACAGACAGTGAGTGAAGACCATAACAGACAGACAGTGAGTGAAGACCATAACAGACAGACAGTGAAGACCATAACAGACAGACAGTGAGTGAAGACCATAACAGACAGACAGTGAAGACCATAACAGACAGACAGTGAAGACCATAACAGACAGACAGTGAAGACCATAACAAACAGACAGTGAGTGAAGACCATAACAGACAGACAGTGAGTGAAGACCATAACAGACAGACAGTGAGTGAAGACCATAACAGACAGACAGTGAGTGAAGACCATAACAAACAGACAGTGAGTGAAGACCATAACAAACAGACAGACAGTGAAGACCATAACAGACAGACAGTGAAGACCATAACAGACAGACAGACAGTGAAGACCATAACAGACAGACAGTGAAGACCATAACAGACAGACAGTGAAGACCATGACAGACAGTGAAGACCATAACAGACAGACAGTGAAGACCATAACAAACAGACAGTGAAGACCATAACAAACAGACAGTGAGTGAAGACCATAACAGACAGACAGTGAGTGAAGACCATAACAGACAGACAGTGAAGACCATAACAGACAGACAGTGAAGACCATAACAGACAGACAGTGAGTGAAGACCATAACAGACAGACAGTGAAGACCATAACAGACAGACAGTGAAGACCATAACAAACAGACAGTGAAGACCATAACAGACAGACAGTGAGTGAAGACCATAACAGACAGACAGTGAGTGAAGACCATAACAGACAGACAGTGAGTGAAGACCATAACAGACAGACAGTGAAGACCATAACAGACAGACAGTGAAGACCATAACAGACAGACAGTGAAGACCATAACAAACAGACAGTGAGTGAAGACCATAACAGACAGACAGAAGACCATAACAGACAGACAGTGAAGACCATAACAGACAGACAGTGAGTGAAGACCATAACAGACAGACAGTGAGTGAAGACCATAACAGACAGACAGTGAAGACCATAACAGACAGACAGTGAAGACCATAACAGACAGACAGTGAGTGAAGACCATAACAGACAGACAGACAGTGAGTGAAGACCATAACAGACAGACAGTGAGTGAAGACCATAACAGACAGACAGTGAGTGAAGACCATAACAGACAGACAGTGAAGACCATAACAAACAGACAGTGAGTGAAGACCATAACAGACAGACAGTGAAGACCATAACAGACAGACAGTGAAGACCATAACAGACAGACAGTGAAGACCATAACAAACAGACAGTGAAGACCATAACAGACAGACAGTGAAGACCATAACAAACAGACAGACAGTGAAGACCATAACAGACAGACAGTGAGTGAAGACCATAACAGACAGACAGTGAAGACCATAACAGACAGACAGTGAAGACCATAACAGACAGACAGTGAAGACCATAACAGACAGACAGTGAGTGAAGACCATAACAGACAGACAGTGAAGACCATAACAAACAGACAGTGAGTGAAGACCATAACAAACAGACAGTGAGTGAAGACCATAACAGACAGACAGTGAAGACCATAACAGACAGACAGTGAAGACCATAACAAACAGACAGACAGTGAAGACCATAACAGACAGACAGTGAAGACCATAACAGACAGACAGTGAGGAAGACCATAACAGACAGACAGTGAAGACCATAACAAACAGACAGTGAGTGAAGACCATAACAGACAGACAGTGAGTGAAGACCATAACAGACAGACAGTGAAGACCATAACAGACAGACAGTGAAGACCATAACAGACAGTGAGTGAAGACCATAACAGACAGACAGTGAGGAAGACCATAACAGACAGACAGTGAAGACCATAACAAACAGACAGTGAGTGAAGACCATAACAGACAGACAGTGAGTGAAGACCATAACAGACAGACAGTGAGTGAAGACCATAACAGACAGACAGTGAGTGAAGACCATAACAGACAGACAGTGAAGACCATAACAGACAGACAGTGAAGACCATAACAGACAGACAGTGAAGACCATAACAGACAGACAGACAGTGAGTGAAGACCATAACAGACAGACAGTGAAGACCATAACAAACAGACAGTGAGTGAAGACCATAACAGACAGACAGTGAAGACCATAACAAACAGACAGTGAAGACCATAACAGACAGACAGTGAGTGAAGACCATAACAGACAGACAGTGAAGACCATAACAGACAGACAGTGAGTGAAGACCATAACAAACAGACAGTGAGTGAAGACCATAACAGACAGACAGTGAAGACCATAACAGACAGACAGTGAAGACCATAACAGACAGACAGTGAAGACCATAACAGACAGACAGTGAAGACCATAACAAACAGACAGTGAGTGAAGACCATAACAGACAGACAGTGAAGACCATAACAAACAGACAGTGAAGACCATAACAGACAGACAGTGAGTGAAGACCATTACAGACAGACAGTGAAGACCATAACAGACAGACAGTGAGTGAAGACCATAACAGACAGACAGTGAAGACCATAACAGACAGACAGTGAAGACCATAACAAACAGACAGTGAAGACCATAACAGACAGACAGTGAGTGAAGACCATAACAGACAGACAGTGAGTGAAGACCATAACAGACAGACAGTGAAGACCATAACAAACAGACAGTGAGTGAAGACCATAACAGACAGACAGTGAAGACCATAACAGACAGACAGTGAGTGAAGACCATAACAAACAGACAGTGAAGACCATAACAGACAGACAGTGAGTGAAGACCATAACAGACAGACAGTGAAGACCATAACAGACAGACAGTGAAGACCATAACAGACAGACAGTGAGTGAAGACCATAACAAACAGACAGTGAAGACCATAACAGACAGACAGTGAGTGAAGACCATAACAGACAGACAGTGAAGACCATAACAGACAGACAGTGAAGACCATAACAGACAGACAGTGAGTGAAGACCATAACAGACAGACAGACAGTGAGTGAAGACCATAACAGACAGACAGTGAGTGAAGACCATAACAGACAGACAGTGAAGACCATAACAGACAGACAGTGAAGACCATAACAGACAGACAGTGAGTGAAGACCATAACAGACAGACAGACAGTGAGTGAAGACCATAACAGACAGACAGTGAGTGAAGACCATAACAGACAGACAGTGAGTGAAGACCATAACAGACAGACAGTGAGTGAAGACCATAACAGACAGACAGTGAAGACCATAACAGACAGACAGTGAGTGAAGACCATAACAAACAGACAGTGAGTGAAGACCATAACAAACAGACAGTGAAGACCATAACAAACAGACAGTGAAGACCATAACAAACAGACAGTGAGTGAAGACCATAACAAACAGACAGTGAAGACCATAACAAACAGACAGTGAAGACCATAACAGACAGACAGACAGTGAGTGAAGACCATAACAGACAGACAGTGAAGACCATAACAGACAGACAGTGAAGACCATAACAGACAGACAGTGAGTGAAGACCATAACAAACAGACAGTGAGTGAAGACCATAACAGACAGACAGTGAAGACCATAACAAACAGACAGACAGTGAAGACCATAACAGACAGACAGACAGTGAAGACCATAACAGACAGACAGACAGTGAAGACCATAACAGACAGACAGACAGTGAAGACCATAACAGACAGACAGACAGTGAGTGAAGACCATAACAGACAGACAGTGAAGACCATAACAGACAGACAGTGAAGACCATAACAGACAGACAGTGAGTGAAGACCATAACAGACAGACAGTGAGTGAAGACCATAACAGACAGACAGTGAGGAAGACCATAACAGACAGACAGTGAGTGAAGACCATAACAGACAGACAGTGAAGACCATAACAGACAGTGAGTGAAGACCATAACAGACAGACAGTGAAGACCATAACAGACAGACAGTGAAGACCATAACAGACAGACAGTGAAGACCATAACAGACAGACAGTGAAGACCATAACAAACAGACAGTGAGTGAAGACCATAACAAACAGACAGTGAGTGAAGACCATAACAGACAGACAGTGAAGACCATAACAGACAGACAGTGAGTGAAGACCATAACAGACAGACAGTGAAGACCATAACAAACAGACAGTGAGTGAAGACCATAACAGACAGACAGTGAAGACCATAACAGACAGACAGTGAAGACCATAACAGACAGTGAGTGAAGACCATAACAGACAGACAGTGAGGAAGACCATAACAGACAGACAGTGAAGACCATAACAAACAGACAGTGAGTGAAGACCATAACAGACAGACAGTGAGTGAAGACCATAACAGACAGACAGTGAAGACCATAACAGACAGACAGTGAAGACCATAACAGACAGACAGTGAGTGAAGACATAACAGACAGACAGTGAGTGAAGACCATAACAGACAGACAGTGAAGACCATAACAGACAGACAGTGAAGACCATAACAGACAGACAG
>NW_025748192.1:0-39255 GCF_021184085.1 Oncorhynchus gorbuscha | reverse complement strand
TGATGATGGAGCTAGGTATAAATGATGATGGAGCTAGGTATAAATGATGATGGAGCTAGGTATAAATGATGATGGAGCTAGGTATAAATGATGATGGAGCTAGGTATAAATGATGATGGAGCTAGGTATAAATGATGATGGAGCTAGGTATAAATGATGATGGAGCTAGGTA
Organism: Oncorhynchus gorbuscha; assembly: GCF_021184085.1. Lineage (NCBI taxonomy): Eukaryota > Metazoa > Chordata > Actinopteri > Salmoniformes > Salmonidae > Oncorhynchus > Oncorhynchus gorbuscha. The sequence goes on along the minus strand of NW_025748192.1, from coordinate 39,083 downwards.
TAAATGATGATGGAGCTAGGTATAAATGATGATGGAGCTAGGTACAAATGATGATGGAGCTAGGTATAAATGATGATGGAGCTAGGTATTGAGATTTCTAAAAAAGTACTTATTTTTGATAAACATCCTTGTGTCTATTGCAGGTTTCAAAAGTGAACAGGCTGTCGCGGGTATCGTCAGCTACCGTACGCAACTCCTGTGCCAAAAAGCCCCCGGCCTCCCGACCACTGCTGTCCAGAACTGTGAAGTCCGTAGCCACAGCGCTTCCCAGGGGCCACGTCCGCTACACCAAAGCCAGACTTCTCAAAGAGGCCAAACTCACAGTGGGCAAAAGAGCCTCCTCCAAAGCTCGCCAACCCCTGAAGAACCAACGGCGCTCTGCCAGTGGCAGTGCCCGCCGCCACCCACGCCCACCACACTCCAACTCAGGAAAACACTCAAGTGGCGATGCAAAGACTCCCAACAAACAGAAGGTACAATCCAACAAGGCAGCCGGCAGGTGTTGCCTACAACGAGCCAACGGGAAGCTTCCCCACGCCGATGTGGCGGTAAGCAGGTACTGCAGGGGCGTGAGGGCGTCAGACACTCCAAGAGACGCCTGGGGCTCCCAGCTGAGGAGAGTCCAACAGAGACACCGGAGTCTTCGCCGGAGGTCAAAAAGGTTAGACTGCAGGTCAATGCCCCGGAGACGCGAAGCAGCAGGAAGGTCAATGGCCAGGAGAAGGCTGTGGCGGGGTCCGGCGGCCATCGTGGTAAGGTCACGTCATCCCGACCTTCCTCCTCGAAGCAAAGACCCAAACGAGCCTCCGCTGGCAAGCTGATGTTGACCCGACAAGCACAGCCCATACCCCTACTGCTAATACTACTACTACTGCTAATACTACACCACCAGCTAAGAACACTACTTCTAAGAAAACTTTCCAGGGCACTTCCAAGAACACTTCCCATGTCACTTCCAAGGGCACTTCCACCTCCACTTCCACTAGCTCAGCAGCCAAGGTGAAACCAGGCACCAGCAGCCCAGCTAAACCAGCAGCAGAACCTAAAGCAGCAGAGAGGCAGCGGGAGAGTGGGGAGAAGAGAGGTGCAGCACCGCCCCCTCCCCCGCCCCTAACCGAGGTGCCAGTGTTCAGACCCAGTCTGGAGGAGTTCCACGATCCTCTGGTGTATGTGGAAGCGGTGCGCGGGCAGGCAGAGAGCTATGGGCTGTGCAGGGTGGCTCCCCCTCAGGACTGGAGGCCAGAGTGCAAGCTGAAAGAGGACATGAGGTTTGTGACCCAGGTGCAGCACATCCATAAGCTGGGTCGGCGCTGGGGGCCCAATGTACTCCGGCTGGCCTGCATCAGGAAACACCTCCAGGCCCAGGGCATCTCCATGGAGGACCCCCCGCTCATAGGTACATTTCTGTAGAACTGATACTTAGTGTGCATCCCAACTGGCACCCTATTTTCTACATAGTACACTACTTTTGACCAGAGCCCTATGGGGGCCCTATGGACCCTGGTCAAAAGTAATGCACTAAATAGGGAAAAGGGTTTCATTTGGGACTAAGACTGTCACTAAGGTTGAATGTCAAAGACATTTAGGGAGCTACAAATAGTTCCTCCACATCCTGTTATAGTACAGTTTCATGTTATTATAGTACAGTTTCATGTTATTCTAGTACAGCTTCATGTTATTCTAGTACAGTTTAATCTTATTCTAGTACAGTTTTATCTTATTCTAGTACAGTTTTATCTTATTCTAGTACAGTTTCATATTATTCTAGTACAGTTTCATCTTATTCTAGTACAGTTTCATGTTATTCTAGTACAGTTTCATGTTATTCTAGTACAGTTTCATGTTATTCTAGTACAGTTTCATATTATTCTAGTACAGTTTCATGTTATTCTAGTACAGTTTCATGTTATTCTAGTACAGCTTCATGTTATTCTAGTACAGCTTCATGTTATTCTAGTACAGTTTAATCTTATTCTAGTACAGTTTCATATTATTCTAGTACAGTTTCATATTATTCTAGTACAGTTTCATATTATTCTAGTACAGTTTCATGTTATTCTAGTACAGTTTCATATTATTCTAGTACAGTTTCATCTTATTCTAGTACAGTTTCATCTTATTCTAGTACAGTTTTATCTTATTCTAGTACAGTTTCATCTTATTCTAGTACAGTTTCATCTTATTCTAGTACAGTTTCATCTTATTCTAGTACAGTTTTCATGTTTCTCTAGTACAGTTTCATATTATTCTAGTACAGTTTCATGTATTTCATATTCTAGTACAGTTTCATGTTATTCTAGTACAGTTTCATGTTATTCTAGTACAGTTTCATGATTATTATTCTAGTACAGTTTCATCTTATTCTAGTATGTTACTAGTACAGTTTCATGTTATTCTAGTACAGTTTCATGTTATTCTAGTACAGTTTCATGATTATTCTAGTACAGTTTCATGTTATTCTAGTACAGTTTCATCCTAGTACAGTTTCATTGGTTTCTGTTATTCTAGTACAGTTTCATGATTCTAGTACAGTTTCATGTTATTCTAGTACAGCTTCATGTTTCTTTTATTCTAGTACAGTTTCATGTACAGTATATTATTCTAGTACAGTTTCATATTATTCTAGTACAGTTTCATGTTATTCTAGTACAGTTTCATGATTTTATCTTATTCTAGTACAGTTTCATCTTATTCTAGTACAGTTCTATCTTATTCTAGTACCATCTTATTCTAGTACAGTTTCATCTTATTCTAGTACAGGTACAGTTTCATGTTATTCTACAGTTCAATATTCTCTATGTCAACTCTAGCGTGGCTATCTTTGTATTTGAGTTTCCTCTTGTTAATTCAGTGTGCTGCTAAAGGTTTCCTTCTGAGGGAACTATACTATAGTTAAATGGCTTCTCCCAAATTACCTCAGACCCCCTCATCCTGACCTCTGAACCACCTCTCATCCTGCCCATTGGCTGCTGCTGATTGCTCTTAGTGTGTTTGTAAGTGAGACCTTGATTCTGACCTTACCTAGTGAGGAAGGATTACAGTTCCTCTGCCAGGTGGCAGCTTTGATGAGATTACACTGGGAGAGATGGGGGTTGTCAGGATCCCCGACCACACACACACACACGATTAATGTAGCTCACACACAGTCACATACACACACAGTCACATACACACACACACACTGACAACCCCCAGACCAGTAGCAGTGAGTGAGTGAGTGAGTGAGTGAGTGAGTGAGTGAGTGAGTGGTGAGTGAGTGAGTGAGTGAGTGGTGAGGAGGTGAGTGAGTGGTGAGTGAGTGGTGGTGAGTGAGTGAGTGAGTGAGTGTGACAAATGGGGAACGTCTGTAAGGGGATTTTACAGGCAGCAGACACCCATGGTGAGGGAAAGGAGAGGAACGAAGTAGCAGAGATATTACACTCTGTCTGCATCTCAAATGGCACACTATTCCCTATATAGTGCATGACCAGGGCCCATATTAGTTATATAGGGAATAGGGTGCCATTTGGGACACAGACATTCTCTCTCTCAGGCTCCAATACCTACAGACCTCTGCTTTGTCAGAGTGGGCCTCAACCTCAAACAGGATCATGGCTGTCTAAACCAGGCTGTCCTGGCTAACAGAGCCAAGTGATTCATTCATCAAACATCCACAGCCTCTCATCTAGAACATTTGGCTGTAATTTGTTTGAAAGCTTATTGTAAATGTAAGGAATGTTTCTGCTTTTTCAGAATCCATGTTTATCAGCCCCGTTGGTACTCTCTATATCCTCCCAGATGCATACAGTATATCCATTTTAACCTGTGTTCTTCTATCTTGGTCATGGGCGCCCACAGGGTGTGCATGCTTTCGTTCCAACCCAGCACTAACAGCCCAGTACTAATACACCAAATCAACCAATCATTATTAAGCCATGTGGTTTCACAGAACCAGGATTAAAGAACATTGTTTTAACCTCCTTGTTCTGTGTTCTGTCTCGCCCTCCTTCATTCCCTTCTCTTCCTCCTTATCCTCCCTCTCTTCCTCCTTCACTCCCTCCCAACCTCCTCCCTCCCTCTCTTCCTCCTTCACTCCCTCCCTATTCCTCTCACTCTTCTTCACTCCCTCCCTCCCTCCCTCCTTATCCTCCCTCCCTCCCTCCCTCTTTCACTCCCTCCCTATCCTCCCTCCCTCCCTCCCTCTTTCACTCCCTCCCTATCCTCCCTCCCTCCCTCTTTCACTCCCTCCCTATCCTCCCTCCCTCCCTCCCTCTTTCACTCCCTCCCTATCCTCCCTCCCTCCCTCTTTCACTCCCTCCCTATCCTCCCTCCCTCCCTCTTTCACTCCCTCCCTATCCTCCCTCCCTCCCTCCCTCTTTCACTCCCTCCCTATCCTCCCTCCCTCCCTCTCACGCTCTTTCACTCCCTCCCTCCCTCTCACGCTCTTTCACTCCTTCCCTCCTTCACTCCCTCCTCTTCCTCCATATCCTCCCTCTCCCCCTCCCTATCCTCCCTATCTCTCTCTCCTCCACTCCCTCCTCTTCCTCCTTATCCTCCCTCTCACCCTCTTTCACTCCCTCCCTAATCTCCCTCCCTCTTTCACTCCCTCCTCTTCCTCCATATCCTCCCTCTCTCCCTCCTCTTCCTCCCTCCCTCTCCTTCACTCCCTCCTCTTTCTCCATATCCTCCCCCTCCCTCGCCCCCTATCCTCCCTCTCTCTCTCTCCTCCACTCCCTCCTCTTCCTCCCACTCCCCCTCCCTCCCTCCCTGCCAGGCGGATGTGAGTTGGACCTGGCCCGGTTCTTTCAGCTCATCAACGACATGGGCGGCATGCAGCAGGTCAGTGACATGAAGAAATGGAATAAGCTAGCCGACCAGCTCCGTATCCCCAAGACTGCACAGGTACGGTACTGCTTCAAGGCTGCATACATGGCACCCCATCCTCTATATAGTAGACTGCTTTTGACCAGGGTCCATAAGACTCTGGCCTACTATATAGGGAATAGGGGGCCATTCGGTACTCAGGCTCTTATGTTGACCATGATGCTGTTCTGTAACAAACAATTCCTTCCGGCATCCGTGTCTTGTAGTGTTTCATCTACACTGAAGTGGGTCATTTTGTTTTTATCCTACTTTTGTATTTGAGATTGACTTCTGATGAAAACCAACAGCCAGCCCAGCTAGCTGCATAGCTAAGTATAGCACTTTGACATTTGATGTTACCACTGCCCTCTCTGTCAACTGTCAACTGCAACGTAATAATATCCTACCACCCGACCACAGGATCGTCTGGCCAAGCTGCAGGAGGCCTATTGTCAGTACCTACTGTCCTACGACTCCCTGGACCCAGCTGAGCGCATCCGCCTGGAGAGGGAGGTGCTGGAGGAGAAGGGGAGGCTGGAGAAGAAGAGAGGCCCCTGGAGGGCCACTCAGATGACTCCCAACAGAGCCTGCTCCAGCTGCCCCGCTGTGAGCCCAAGAACGGCCTGGTAAACGGGGTGATCCGGAGGAACGGCCTGCCCAGGAACCTGGAGGAAGGAGCGAAAGAGGGGAAGAAACAGGAGAAGGACATGTGGCTGAGGTCCAGCAGGAGGAGACTGTTCTCTCAGGAGAAGAAAGGAGGAAGAGGAGGAGCAGAGGAGGAGAAAGAGTTTCTTAGCGACCAGCACAAGTGTATATACAGGGTAGGTCATGTTAGCCCCTTTCTCTGGCACTGTTCACACTCAGGTTGAACAACTGATGTACAACACATTTGGCACAACAAATGTGATACAACAGACAGTTTTTCTGGAACAAAATAATTACCCAAGCATGGTGGAGGCACTACAACATGCACAATGCTTGTGTAAATATTTGATTGGTTAAGTCTATTGGTTAATGAGCTCTGTGGTAGCTGTGTGTGGGCAGATTGAATACAGTGCAGCACTGTCAATACAGTGTGTATAGCTGTTAGTGCCTGGGGGCAGAACTACAATATCCCTGGTTCAGTTGCTCTCACATCGAATATAGGTCATTGCACATCTGCAAGCACAGAGGCCACACACATGATCAAACACACACGATCACGCACACACACACACACACACACACACACACACACACACACACACACACACACACACACACACACACACACACACACACACACACACACACACACACACACACACACACACACACACACACACACACGATCAGACACACACACACACACGATCAGACACACACACACACACGATCAGACACACACACACACACGATCAGACACACACACACACACCTCATTTTGACATCACGTCAACTCACGTCAACTTATCACTGCCAGTGTTTATGTCTTGATGCTCCATGATGATCTTCTGTTGCTCACACTTCTCTTATCAGTAGTGTCAGTTCCAGTTCTCCTGCAGTATCAGTTAGTTCTCCTGTAGTGTCAGTTCCAGTTCTCCTGTAGTGTCAGTTCCAGTTCTCCTGTAGTATCAGTTAGTTCTCCTGTAGTGTCAGTTCCAGTTCTCCTGTAGTGTCAGTTCCAGTTCTCCTGTAGTATCAGTTAGTTCTCCTGTAGTGTCAGTTCCAGTTCTCCTGTAGTATCAGTTAGTTCTCCTGTAGTATCAGTTAGTTCTCCTGTAGTATCAGTTAGTTCTCCTGTAGTATCAGTTAGTTCTCCTGTAGTGTCAGTTCCAGTTCTCCTGTAGTATCAGTTAGTTCTCCTGTAGTATCAGTTAGTTCTCCTGTAGTATCAGTTAGTTCTCCTGTAGTGTCAGTTCCAGTTCTCCTGTAGTATCAGTTAGTTCTCCTGTAGTATCAGTTAGTTCTCCTGTAGTATCAGTTAGTTCTCCTGTAGTGTCAGTTCCAGTTCTCCTGTAGTATCAGTTAGTTCTCCTGTAGTATCAGTTAGTTCTCCTGTAGTATCAGTTAGTTCTCCTGTAGTATCAGTTAGTTCTCCTGTAGTATCAGTTAGTTCTCCTGTAGTATCAGTTTGTTCTCCTGTAGTATCAGTTAGTTCTCCTGTAGTATCAGTTAGTTCTCCTGTAGTATCAGTTAGTTCTCCTGTAGTATCAGTTAGTTCTCCTGTAGTATCAGTTAGTTCTCCTGTAGTATCAGTTGGTTCTCCTGTAGTATCAGTTCTCCTGTAGTATCAGTTTGTTCTCCTGTAGTATCAGTTTGTTCTCCTGTAGTATCAGTTAGTTCTCCTGTAGTATCAGTTTGTTCTCCTGTAGTATCAGCTAGTTCTTCTGTAGTATCAGTTAGTTCTCCTGTAGTATCAGTTAGTTCTCCTGTAGTATCAGTTAGTTCTCCTGTAGTATCAGTTAGTTCTCCTGTAGTGTCAGTTCCAGTTCTCCTGTAGTATCAGTTAGTTCTCCTGTAGTATCAGTTAGTTCTCCTGTAGTATCAGTCAGTTCTCCTGTAGTATCAGTTAGTTCTCCTGTAGTATCAGTTAGTTCTCCTGTAGTATCAGTTAGTTCTCCTGTAGTATCAGTTAGTTCTCCTGTAGTATCAGTTAGTTCTCCTGTAGTATCAGTTAGTTCTCCTGTAGTATCAGTTAGTTCTCCTGTAGTATCAGTTAGTTCTCCTGTAGTATCAGTTTGTTCTCCTGTAGTATCAGTTTGTTCTCCTGTAGTATCAGTTAGTTCTCCTGTAGTATCAGTTTGTTCTCCTGTAGTATCAGTTAGTTCTCCTGTAGTATCAGTTAGTTCTCCTGTAGTATCAGTTTGTTCTCCTGTTCTCCTGTAGTATCAGTTAGTTCTCCTGTAGTATCAGTTTGTTCTCCTGTAGTATCAGCTAGTTCTTCTGTAGTATCAGTTAGTTCTCCTGTAGTATCAGTTAGTTCTCCTGTAGTATCAGTTAGTTCTCCTGTAGTATCAGTTAGTTCTCCTGTAGTATCAGCTAGTTCTTCTGTAGTATCAGTTACTTCTAGCGTTTCATCTCTCAGTTTGACTTCCTACTTTTTAAACCTGGCTCGTAGGGACTATTCTGTCTGTGACTGCCAGCATAGCTGGACCCATATGAAATCAATATATTGGGCCATAGTAAGAAATACAGCAATCTCCTCCATACATGTGGGAAAGCTTACAGTGACTGACTGTAGTCCAACCAACCAGGGATTTTCCTGGCACATTCATACAGGCTCTCTGTCCCTGCCCGGCTGTCTGTCGTGTATCTGAGCCTATGTCCCAAATGGGGCCCAATTCCCTGTCTAGTGCACTACTTTTAACCAGGGCCCTTAGGGCTCCGATCGAAAGTAGTACTCTATATAAGGGAATAGTTAGCCAATTGGATAAGGGAATAGGGTGCCATTTGGATAAGGGAATAGGGTGCCATTTGGATAAGGGAATAGGGTGCCATTTGGATAAGGGAATAGGGTGCCATTTGGATAAGGGAATAGGGTGCCATTTGGAAAAGGGAATAGGGTGCCATTTGGATAAGGGAATAGGGTGCCATTTGGAAAAGGGAATAGGGTGCCATTTGGATAAGGGAATAGGGTGCCATTTGGATAAGGGAATAGGGTGCCATTTGGATAAGGGAATAGGGTGCCATTTGGATAAGGGAATAGGGTGCCATTTGGATAAGGGAATAGGGTGCCATTTGGATAAGGGAATAGGGTGCCATTTGGAAAAGGGAATAGGGTGCCATTTGGATAAGGGAATAGGGTGCCATTTGGATAAGGGAATAGGGTGCATTTGGATAAGGGAATAGGGTGCCATTTGGATAAGGGAATAGGGTGCCATTTGGATAAGGGAATAGGGTGCCATTTGGATAAGGGAATAGGGTGCCATTTGGATAAGGGAATAGGGTGCCATTTGGATAAGGGAATAGGGTGCCATTTGGATAAGGGAATAGGGTGCCATTTGGATAAGGGAATAGGGTGCCATTTGGATAAGGGAGTAGGGTGCCATTTGGATAAGGGAATAGGGTGCCATTTGGATAAGGGAATAGGGTGCCATTTGGATAAGGGAATAGGGTGCCATTTGGATAAGGGAATAGGGTGCCATTTGGGAGGCAACCTGAGAAAAGCGTCTGGATGGAAGACTTCCCTTCAGAATGTGCTGAGGCTGCAGCAGCGGGGAGAGGAAGGAAGATGATGTCATGCAGAACAGTGACATCCACATGTATCATTTTTGTCTGGCTGTTCAACTAACTCTCCCATCTGGTTGGCTGTGATAACCGTTATATTGACAGTGGTCTGCGTCCCAAATCACATTCCTATTCCCTTTTCTGATGCCCTACTTTTGACCAGAGCCTGTACAAAAGTAGAATGTCGTTAGGGACGGAGACAGTGTATCAAGGGACATAAAAGACTACTTCCTGTATGGTCTTACTAGTCTCTTTGGTTGTGCTTCTGAGTCATTCGATTGGCAGGATATCAAAACACCTCAGTCCATAAGCTCGTACACTCTTTGTGTTGATGATTTGCTGTGATAATCTTTACATTGACTGTGTATCAGGGAATTTGAAGGGGACCGTAAGGTCTTAGCCCTCTCTTTGTGTTTCTCTATTGCAGGGGAAGTCGGTTTCTCTCACTACGTTCTACAGGACAGCCAGGAATACTATGAACATGTGTTTCAATAAGGAGCCTGGGACGGCTGAGGTGGAGGTAAGGTCTACATATCCCAAACTGTTATATACCTGCTACGTAGGTTGCACTACTTAAGGCCCTATTCAGGTTTCAGAGAAGTTGACTTAACATGGACTTAAATAAAAAAATCAATAAAATTGACTTGTCCATATTTTATTGACATAAATCCATGTTAAGTCTACTTATTTCAAGTCTGAATCGGCCCTTAGTGCACTACTTTTGGTCAGGGCCCTGCTTTTTGGGACGCAAGCCATATAGTCATAATGAATAAGTAGTATAATTCACTGGGACCATAAGTAGTATAATTCACTGGGACCATAAGTAGTATAATTCACTGGGACCATAAGTAGTATAATTCACTGGGACTGTAAGTAGTATAATTCACTGGGACCATAAGTAGTATAATTCACTGGGACCATAAGTAGTATAATTCACTGGGACCATAAGTAGTATAATTCACTGGGACCATAAGTAGTATAATTCACTGGGACCATAAGTAGTATAATTCACTGGGACCATAAGTAGTATAATTCACTGGGACCATAAGTAGTATAATTCACTGGGACCATAAGTAGTATAATTCACTGGGACCATAAGTAGTATAATTCACTGGGACCATAAGTAGTATAATTCACTGGGACCATAAGTAGTATAATTCACTGGGACCATAAGTAGTATAATTCACTGGGACCATAAGTAGTATAATTCACTGGGACCATAAGTAGGATAATTCACTGGGACCGTAGTAGTATAATTCACTGGGACCATAAGTAGTATAATTCACTGGGACCATAAGTAGTATAATTCACTGGGACCATAAGTAGTATAATTCACTGGGACCATAAGTAGTATAATTCACTGGGACCATAAGTAGTATAATTCACTGGGACCATAAGTAGTATAATTCACTGGGACCATAAGTAGTATAATTCACTGGGACCATAAGTAGTATAATTCACTGGGACCATAAGTAGTATAATTCACTGGGACCATAAGTAGTATAATTCACTGGGACTGTAAGTAGTATAATTCACTGGGACCATAAGTAGTATAATTCACTGGGACCGTAAGTAGTATAATTCACTGGGACTGTAAGTAGTATAATTCACTGGGACCATAAGTAGTATAATTCACTGGGACCATAAGTAGTATAATTCACTGGGACCATAAGTAGTATAATTCACTGGGACCATAAGTAGTATAATTCACTGGGACCGTAAGTAGTATAATTCACTGGGACCATAAGTAGTATAATTCACTGGGACCATAAGTAGTATAATTCACTGGGACCATAAGTAGTATAATTCACTGGGACTGTAAGTAGTATAATTCACTGGGACCATAAGTAGGATAATTCACTGGGACCATAAGTAGGATAATTCACTGGGGCCGTAAGTAGTATAATTCACTGGGACCGTAAGTAGTATAATTCACTGCGACCATAAGTAGTATAATTCACTGGGACCATAAGTAGTATAATTCACTGGGACCATAAGTAGTATAATTCACTGGGACCATAAGTAGTATAATTCACTGGGACCATAAGTAGTATAATTCACTGGGACCATAAGTAGTATAATTCACTGGGACCATAAGTAGTATAATTCACTGGGACTGTAAGTAGTATAATTCACTGGGACCATAAGTAGGATAATTCACTGGGACCATAAGTAGGGATAATTCACTGGGGCCGTAAGTAGTATAATTCACTGGGACCGTAAGTAGTATAATTCACTGGGACCATAAGTAGTATAATTCACTGGGACCATAAGTAGTATAATTCACTGGGACCATAAGTAGTATAATTCACTGGGACCATAAGTAGTATAATTCACTGGGACCATAAGTAGTATAATTCACTGGGACCATAAGTAGTATAATTCACTGGGACCATAAGTAGTATAATTCACTGGGACCGTAAGTAGTATAATTCACTGGGACCATAAGTAGTATAATTATAATTCACTGGGACCATAAAGTAGTATAATTCACTGGGACCGTAAGTAGTATAATTCACTGGGACCATAAGTAGTATAATTCACTGGGACCATAAGTAGTATAATTCACTGGGACCATAAGTAGTATAATTCACTGGGACCATAAGTAGTATAATTCACTGGGACCATAAGTAGTATAATTCACTGGGACCCATAAGTAGTATAATTCACTGGGACCATAAGTAGTATAATTCACTGGGACCATAAGTAGTATAATTCACTGGGACCATAAGTAGTATAATTCACTGGGACCATAAGTAGTATAATTCACTGGGACCATAAGTAGTATAATTCACTGGGACCGTAAGTAGTATAATTCACTGGGACCGTAAGTAGTATAATTCACTGGGACCATAAGTAGTATAATTCACTGGGACCATAAGTAGGATAATTCACTGGGACCATAAGTAGTATAATTCACTGGGACCATAAGTAGTATAATTCACTGGGACCATAAGTAGTATAATTCACTGGGACCATAAGTAGTATAATTCACTGGGACCATAAGTAGTATAATTCACTGGGACCATAAGTAGTATAATTCACTGGGACCATAAGTAGTATGGAGATGACTGATCAGGTCATTGACACATTTCTTCTCTCCTTTTGTCTTTGTTGTCAGCCATCCCACTGTGTGATCTACTGTCACTACTTGTTTTTTCATCTACATTAAAGCAATAATGTTTCTGTCTGTGATTAAAGGAGTACAACATCGTGGAGCAGAGGGAATGTCATGTTGCCTGTGGGAAAGTGGACACTGTGGCTTCCCATTGCAGGAAAGTATCTGCATTTTTGACTTACACACTCAGAGTGACTGATGTTGCCGTGCACTGTGGGAAAGTGGACACTAAAACTCACTGCCCAGTTGGAAAGTCTGAGACCTTTCAAAGTGAGGGCCTAACGGCATTATCCGATCACATGAATGGAGCATTTTGAATTTCCTGCTTATACCCTCCTGATTCCTGGAATCTTCCAACTGGGATTTCTGGAGAACCGGGAAAGTTAGGGGAATTTTACAACCCTATAAGGACATGCATAAAATACGTGTTCTGTTCTCTTGTCTCCACTCAAGACATGGATGGAACCTTACAATCCTTCCCAATAATTCAGGATCCATCCTACGCCATCTTGGTGCTGTGCCAGGTAATCATCTATACCTATGACCCTCTCCTGTTACACAGGATGACAGTACATTGTACTGTAATAGACAGTTGTAAGTAGAAGAAGAACTCCCATCAGCTTAACTACAACAGTTCCTTGAATGTATGTTGCGTTAGTTTTTGTTGTTTTATACAGTATATCCTCATTTTGGGACATTTCCAATAGCATTCTGCTATGAATTAAGTGAACTTGAACTGACTAGAACATCTTGACAGTCTACTATGTCTTCCTTTGTGGTTGTACAGGAGTGACCATTCCTTGGCTGAACATCGGCATGGTCTTCTCTACCTCATGCTGGTCGTGGAGACCATCACCGCCTTCCATACATTGATTACTTACACACTGGTGCTGACTGCATTTGGTAAGTAAGTGGTTCACTGCTCACTGCCCTCTCCCAGTCTAATCCTACGGTCACTCAGGTTCACCACCTGCCACAACCAATGGAGAACGAGCTCAGCGTCAGGTAGTCAAGCCTGATCAAATAGAAGAATGATTTAATAGAACTGGTGGTCAGAATGATTTAAGGAGAACGGAGCGTGGAGAATAAATCTGTACAGTATGAAGGAAACGCTGTATGGCTCAGTAGGTAGAGCATGGCGCTCGCAACACCAGGATAGTGGGTTTGATTCTCTGGGCCATCCATACGTAAAATGTATGCAGTATGACTAAGTCTTTATTGGATAAATCTGTTAAATGGTATATATTTAAGCAATAAGGCACGAGGGGGTGTGGTATATTGGCTATATACCACGGCTAAGGGCTGTTGTTAAGCACGACGGTGGAGTGCCTGGACACAGCCCTTAGCCACGGTATATTGGCCATATACCACGGCTAAGGGCTGTTGTTAAGCACGACAGTGGAGTGCCTGGACACAGCCCTTAGCCATGGTATATTGGCCATATACCACGGCTAAGGGCTGTTGTTAAGCACGACAGTGGAGTGCCTGGACACAGCCCTTAGCCGTGGTATATTGGTCATATACCACGGCTAAGGGCTGTTGTTAAGCACGACAGTGGAGTGCCTGGACACAGCCCTTAGCCGTGGTATATTGGTCATATACCACGGCTAAGGGCTGTTGTTAAGCACGACAGTGGAGTGCCTGGACACAGCCCTTAGCCGTGGTATATTGGTCATATACCACGGCTAAGGGCTGTTGTTAAACACGACAGTGGAGTGCCTGGACACAGCCCTTAGCCGTGGTATATTGGTCATATACCACGGCTAAGGGCTGTTGTTAAGCACGACAGTGGAGTGCCTGGACACAGCCCTTAGCCGTGGTATATTGGTCATATACCACGGCTAAGGGCTGTTGTTAAGCACGACAGTGGAGTGCCTGGACACAGCCCTTAGCCGTGGTATATTGGTCATATACCACGGCTAAGGGCTGTTGTTAAACACGACAGTGGAGTGCCTGGACACAGCCCTTAGCCGTGGTATATTGGTCATATACCACAAACCAAGGGCCAGGAATTGTTGAAAGCACGACAGTGGAAACTTTTCTTCCACAAATATTTGCCGTTATATCTGGTCATAGACCAAATAATATATATATCACACCAGTGGAGTGGGACACAGTAATTCAGCCGTGATTTTGGTCATAAATTACAACTAAGGGATTTATGACAGTGCTCAACTCAGTCAGACACCAAAAAATGCATTTCATTTGTACATTTATTGTCCAAGTGTTTGAAGACCTTGTTTGTTTAATTCTATCATTACATTATTCAAATATGAAATACAAATCTCCAAACGTATATTTATAAAGCATTTTTATAATGCTATATTTATGCTCCAGGGCTAATTTTGTTAGCATTTTGGCACGTTTTTCTAGATTCAGAACATAAAACATTTATTAGCATTTTGACATGTTTTTCTAGATTCAGAACATAAAACATTTATTAGCATTTTGATATGTTTTTCTAGATTCAGAACATAAAACATTGTGTTTTGGTATGTTTTTCTAGAATCAGAACATTAACATTTAGTGTTTTGGTATGTTTTTCTAGAATCAGAACATTAACATTTAGCGTTTTGGTATGTTTTTCTAGATTCAGAACATAAAACATTGTGTTTTGGTATGTTTTTCTAGATTCAGAACATAAAACATTGTGTTTTGGTATGTTTTTCTAGATTCAGAACAAAACATTGTGTTTTGGTATGTTTTTCTAGATTCAGAACATAAAACATTGTGTTTTGGTATGTTTTTCTAGATTCAGAACAAAACATTGTGTTTTGGTATGTTTTTCTAGATTCAGAACATAAAACATTTATTAGCGTTTTGGTATGTTTTTCTAGATTCAGAACATAAAACATTTAGCGTTTTGATATGTTTTTCTAGATTCAGAACATAAAACATTTATTAGCGTTTTGGTATAAAACAACATTTCTAAAGGAAACATGATCCCTTAGCTCTATCACAGCAAATATGTCAATAGTTTAACCATGTGTTGCAGAAGAGTGATTCAAATATTTTTTTATAACAATAAATAAAAAATTAAAAAGTTCATAAGGGTTTAGCCATCAGTGACGGAGTTGACAACAGATACTCAAAACAGACATTTTTGCCTCAACGTATTTTACATTTGTAAAATATATGAAATGATTCTTTCAGCACTGACGGAGTTGACGTTAGACAAAAATATATATGTTTTTTTTACCGTGGTGATTTGACGTTGACGTTACCGTGGTGATTTCTATATTGTTTGTTTAAAACATATCAGATAGTAGAGAACTTTCCAGACCATAAGTGGTCTTGTTGCACTACATGTAATGAGAAGATGAATAAGAGGTCATTGTGGTAGAGCTCACCCTGCTCATTCCTGATTTGAGTTGACCAAATCTCCAGACACATCTTTTAGGAATCACAGTTTCGAGATAAGGGCTATTGAAAATCACTACACAAGATCCCTTTTCAGTTAATATTCATTATTGCCAGTTAAAAATATATATAATTACACTTTTTTGGAGAGTTTGAAATTGGGATCCTTTTCTCCGGACAATGGCATTTCCGGGTATAGAGCCAACATGGAAATGAATAATATTGAAAATATTTAGAAAATTCAGAAAGCAAATCTTTCCCCTTATAAAATTCCCCTTAATGTAATTGAGCTCAAATAAAATCCTATAAAACTACAATAAAAATTAAAGTTTCATTGCCAGACAAGGATATTTTTGATTTACTAGTGCTATGACATGTGTCCACTAACTCCAACATGTTATCATATAGTGATACACAATTAGATCCCAATAACCCATGTAACCCGGTGTTCAGGTACTGTATTCCTGCTGAGGAGAAGGTGAAGCTGGACAAGGTGGTTCACACACTACTGCAGGCTAATGGAACCCCAGGACTGGAGATGTTGGAGAACAACATCATGGTGTGACTGCAGGATACACTGTCCACACATACAGTATAAACATGGACTACAGAAACACTGTCCACACATACAGTATAAACATGGACTACAGAAACACTGTTCCCCCCTACAGTATAAACATGGACTACAGAAACACTGTCCACACATACAGTATAAACATGGACTACAGAAACACTGTCCACACATACAGTATAAACATGGACTACAGAAACACTGTCCACACATACAGTATAAACATGGACTACAGAAACACTGTCCACACATACAGTATAAACATGGACTACAGAAACACTGTCCCCCCCTACAGTATAAACATGGACTACAGAAACACTGTCCACACATACAGTATAAACATGGACTACAGAAACACTGTTCCCCCTTACAGTATAAAAACATGGACTACAGAAACACTGTCCACACATACAGTATAAACATGGACTACAGAAACACTGTCCACACATACAGTATAAACATGGACTACAGAAACACTGTCCACACATACAGTATAAACATGGACTACAGAAACACTGTCCACACATACAGTATAAACATGGACTACAGAAACACTGTCCACACATACAGTATAAACATGGACTACAGAAACACTGTCCACACATACAGTATAAACATGGACTACAGAAACACTGTCCACACATACAGTATAAACATGGACTACAGAAACACTGTTCCCCCCCTACAGTATAAACATGGACTACAGAAACACTGTTCCCCCACATACAGTATAAACATGGACTACAGAAACACTGTTCCCCCCCTACAGTATAAACATGGACTACAGAAACACTGTTCCCCCCCTTACAGTATAAACATGGACTACAGAAACACTGTCCACACATACAGTATAAACATGGACTACAGATACACTGTCCACACATACAGTATAAACATGGACTACAGAAACACTGTCCACACATACAGTATAAACATGGACTACAGAAACACTGTCCACCATACAGTATAAACATGGACTACAGAAACACTGTCCACACATACAGTATAAACATGGACTACAGAAACACTGTCCACACATACAGTATAAACATGGACTACAGAAACACTGTCCACATACAGAAACACTGTCCACACATACAGTATAAACATGGACTACAGAAACACTGTTCCCCCCTACAGTATAAACATGGACTACAGAAACACTGTCCACACATACAGTATAAACATGGACTACAGAAACACTGTCCACATACATATAAACATGGACTACAGAAACACTGTCCACACATACAGTATAAACATGGACTACAGAAACACTGTCCACACATATAAACATACAGTATAAACATGGACTACAGAAACACTGTCCACACATACAGTATAAACATGGACTACAGAAACACTGTCCACATACAGTACAGTATAAACATGGACTACAGAAACACTGTTAAACCCCCTACAGTATAAACATGGACTACAGAAACACTGTCCCCCCTACAGTATAAACATGGACTACAGAAACACTGTCCACACATACAGTATAAACATGGACTACAGAAACACTGTCCCCCTACAGTATAAACATGGACTACAGAAACACTGTCCCCCTATAAACATGGACTACAGAAACACTGTCCACACATACAGTATAAACATGGACTACAGAAACACTGTCCACACATACAGTATAAACATGGACTACAGAAACACTGTCCACACATACAGTATAAACATGGACTACAGAAACACTGTCCACACATACAGTATAAACATGGACTACAGAAACACTGTCCCCCTACAGTATAAACATGGACTACAGAAACACTGTCCACACATACAGTATAAACATGGACTACAGAAACACTGTTCATGGACTACCACTGTCCACACACAGTATAAACATGGACTACAGAAACACTGTTCCCCCCCTTACAGTATAAACATGGACTACAGAAACACTGTCCACACATACAGTATAAACATGGACTACAGAAACACTGTTCCCCCCCTACAGTATAAACATGGACTACAGAAACACTGTCCCCCCCTACAGTATAAACATGGACTACAGAAACACTGTCCACACATACAGTATAAAATGGACTACAGAAACACTTTCCCCCCTACAGTATAAACATGGACTACAGAAACACTGTCCCCCCCCTACAGTATAAACATGGACTACAGAAACACTGTCCCCCCCTACAGTATAAACATGGACTACAGAAACACTGTTCCCCCCCTACAGTATAAACATGGACTACAGAAACACTGTCCCCCCTACAGTATAAACATGGACAGAAACACTACAGAAACACTGTCCCCCTACAGTATAAACATGGACTACAGAAACACTGTCCCCACACATACACTACTGTGCCTGGTAGTGAAAATATCTGCACTATATAGGGAACAGGGTGTAGTGCACTATATGAGTGGGTGTAAAAGTAGTGCACTATAGGAACAGGGGGAACAGGGGTGTAAGTAGTGCACTATATAAGTAGTGCAACAGGGTGTAAGTAGTGCACTATATAGGAACAGGGTGTAACAGGGGGTGTAAGTAGTGCACTATATAGGGAACAGGGTGTAAGTAAAGTGCACTATATGTAGTAGTGCACTATATAGGGAACAGGGTGTGAAGTACTATATAGGGAACAGGGTGTAAATAGTGCACTATATAGGGAACAGGGTGTAACAGGGTGTAAGTAGTGCACTATATAGGAACAGGGTGTAAAACATATAGGGGTGTGTAAGTAGTGCACTATATAGGAACAGGATGCCATTTGGGATGTAGTGCACTATATAGGTCACTATATAGGGAACAGGGTGTAAGGTGCACTATATAGGGAACAGGGTGTAAGTCTATATAGGGAACAGGATGCCATTTGGGATGTAGACTTGGTCAGTCTCTCTGTCTCTCCCACCAGATCTCTCCGGAGGTGCTGTGTCGAGCAGGGATCAAAGTGCACCGGACCGTCCAGCAGAGTGGCCAGTTCGTCGTCTGTTTCCCGGCGGCGTTCGTCTCCAAGGTGTGCTGCGGCTACAGCGTCTCCGAGACAGTGCACTTCGCCACCCCCAGTGGCTGAACACGGGATACCAGGCTGCCAAGGTTGGAGCCCCCGTCGTATCAATACTTGAAGGAAAAGCTATTAGTTGAAAGAAGAGTAGAGTTTAATTCAGTACATAATGTATTATAATGTTACGTGCCATGCTAACATTACTCTAGTATTTAGTATAGTTTTACTAGTCATTGGCATCGGGCATGTTAAATGTTGTTTTCACAGATAAAGTTGCAAGATCAGTTTGTTTAAAGTATTGGTCTTCGGCATTAATAGAGATTCAATTCTCCATTAAAAAATCTGAATTACTTTGCTGTTACAATAAAATATATATATATTGTTATTCAAGACAATTTTAAAATGATATAAATGTCTTTGCTAAAATTAACGAAAATCCATTTTCGTTTAGGGGTCTGACCACATAGAGTATGAACTCCTGTACCTGTCCTGTACCTCTCCATGCTCCTGTACATCTTGGGGTGGCCAGTTTGACTGAGTTCCAGTCCTGAAAGCTCCTCACGAAGGGGTGGTAAACCAGGCTCTAAAGTCTGACTTAACCAGCTTAGTTTAGTCAGTCAGTCAGTCTGTCTGTCTGTCAGTCAGTTCAGATAGAGTGGACAAACTGAGGGTAGAAAGTGCCTCTGTGTACCCAGTGTTCCATGGTCAATTCACTATCAAAGATTCTGTTATCCACATGGATCTTAGTTCCCTACACATCTACTGCATGAAAGGAGGGATTTGCGAGGTTCACCAAACTGAGCACCTCCATTAATCTGAACTGGGATATGTTGTGAAAAGACCCTGTCATATCAAATGTTCAAATATCTCTTACCTCTCCTTCCCAGGAGCTGAAATGTCGACGCATAGAGAGGTCCTTCTCCCATGGAGAAGTTGCTGTACCAGATCGCAATGTCAGAATCCAAACGGGAGAATGGTGTCATTCTGAGTACCATGACCTCACTTCTCAAAGACCTCAGGTGGGTTTAACTATTTAACCAATAGCAGTATTATCATTCCAGATCACAGTATCAATAGCAGTATTATCATTCCAGATCACAGTATCAATAGCAGTATTATCATTCCAGATCACAGTATTAATAGCAGTATTATCATTGTAGATCACAGTATCAATAGCAGTATTATCATTGTAGATCACAGTATTAATAGCAGTATTATCCTTGTAGATCAGTGTCATAGTAGATCACAGTATTATCCTTGTAGATCACAGTATTAATAGCAGTATTATCATTGTAGATCACAGTATCAATGTGCATTATCATTGTAGATCACAGTATCAATAGCAGTATTATCATTGTAGATCACAGTATCAATAGCAGTATTATCATTGTAGATCACAGTATTAATAGCAGTATTATCATTGTAGATCACAGTATCAATAGCAGTATTATCATTCCAGATCACAGTATCAATAGCAGTATTATCATTGTAGATCACAGTATCAATAGCAGTATTATCATTGTAGATCACAGTATCAATAGCAGTATTATCATTGTAGATCACAGTATTAATAGCAGTATTATCATTGTAGATCACAGTATTAATAGCAGTATTATCATTGTAGATCACAGTATCAATAGCAGTATTATCATTGTAGATCACAGTATCAATAGCAGTATTATCATTGTAGATCACAGTATTAATAGCAGTTTATCATTGTAGATCACAGTATTAATAGCAGTATTATCATTGTAGATCAAGTATTAATAGCAGTATTATCATTCCAGATCACAGTATCAATAGCAGTATTATCATTCCAGATTACAGTATCAATAGCAGTATTATCATTGTAGATCACAGTATTAATAGCAGTATTATCATTGTAGATCACAGTATCAATAGCAGTATTATCATTC
Source organism: Oncorhynchus gorbuscha (assembly GCF_021184085.1). NCBI lineage: Eukaryota > Metazoa > Chordata > Actinopteri > Salmoniformes > Salmonidae > Oncorhynchus > Oncorhynchus gorbuscha. Next base: position 18,089 of record NW_025748192.1, on the reverse strand, counting down.
CAGATCACATTATCAATAGCAGTATTATCATTTGTAGATCACAGTATCAATAGCAATTATTATCATTTCCAGATCACAGTATCAATAGCAGTATTATCATTGTAGATCACAGTATCATTGTAGATCACAGCATTTTTAGCAGTACTATATTTGCAGATCACAGTATCAATAGCAGTACTATATTTGTAGATCACAGTATTAATAGCAGTATTATAGTTGTAGATCACAGTATTAATAGCAGTATTATCATTGTAGATCACAGTATCAATAGCAGTATTATCATTGTAGATCACAGCATTAATAGCAGTATTGTCATTGTATCATCATACATGGAATGTAATTCTACTCTTAAAAGGGAAATCTGGGATTCAAAAACTGACAAAACAGTCACCCCACCACCTGTTGAATAAACCAGCAGTCACCCCACCTGTTGAATAAAACAGCAGTCACCACCTGTTGAATAAACAGCAGTCACCCCACCACCTGTTGAATAAACAGCAGTCACCCCATCACCTGTTGAATAAACAGCAGTCACCCTCCACCTGTTGAATAAACAGCAGTCACCCCACCACCTGTTGAATAAACAGCAGTCACCCCTCCACCCCTGTTGAATAAACAGCAGTCACCCCACCACCTGTTGAATAAACAGCAGTCACCCCTCCACCTGTTGAATAAACAGCAGTCACCCCACCACCTGTTGAATAAACAGCAGTCATCCCACCACCTGTTGAATAAACAGCAGTCACCCCTCCACCTGTTGAATAAACAGCAGTCACCCCACCACCTGTTGAATAAACAGCAGTCACCCCTCCACCTGTTGAATAAACAGCAGTCACCCCTCCACCTGTTGAATAAACAGCAGTCATCCCACCACCTGTTGAATAAACAGCAGTCACCCCTCCACCTGTTGAATAAACAGCAGTCACCCTCACCACCTGTTGAATAAACAGCAGTCACCCCACCACCTGTTGAATAAACAGCAGTCACCCCACCACCTGTTGAATAAACAGCAGTCACTCCCACCTGTTGAATAAACAGCAGTCACCCCTCCACCTGTTGAATAAACAGCAGTCACCCCTCCACCTGTTGAATAAACAGCAGTCACCCCACCACCTGTTGAATAAACAGCAGTCACCCCCTCCACCTGTTGAATAAACAGCAGTCACCCCTCCACCTGTTGAATAAACAGCAGTCACCCCTCCACCTGTTGAATAAACAGCAGTCACCCCTCCACCTGTTGAATAAACAGCAGTCACCCCTCAACCTGTTGAATAAACAGCAGTCACCCCACCACCTGTTGAATAAACAGCAGTCACCCCACCACCTGTTGAATAAACAGCAGTCACCCTCCACCTGTTGAATAAACAGCAGTCACCCCTCCACCTGTTGAATAAACAGCAGTCACCCCTCCACCTGTTGAATAAACAGCAGTCACCCCTCCACCTGTTGAATAAACAGCAGTCACCCTCCACCTGTTGAATAAACAGCAGTCACCCCTCCACCTGTTGAATAAACAGCAGTCACCCCTCCACCTGTTGAATAAACAGCAGTCACCCCTCTACCTGTTGAATAAACAGCAGTCACCCCTCCACCTGTTGAATAAACAGCAGTCACCCCACCACCTGTTGAATAAACAGCAGTCACCCCACCACCTGTTGAATAAACAGCAGTCACCCCACCACCTGTTGAATAAACAGCAGTCACCCCTCCACCTGTTGAATAAACAGCTGTGGGGTGGGGCTGGAGAAATGTAACCCAAGAATCAATAGCTATACATCATTCATTTAAAAGTACAACATGTTACCTATCTCAAATTGACCCTTTCCACAAAAAAAAGAGTAAACAGTAGCCATTGGTTACAGACGATACACCAGTCTGCTCTACCTGTTCCAGGGATACAGAGTTGAGACAACGCAGGGATCTGTTTGACGCTTCGGGCTGCGGTCTGTTGCCCGCTACTGTAGTCATGACAACCAGGCCTCGTCAGAGCAGGAGGATCCAGCGCCAGTGGCTGAGGCTCGACCCTCAGACCGACGCTGCCAAGTGTGCCAACACCTCTGCTACCTCTCCATGGTGAGTCTTTACTGGGCCGGGAAGGTTGGGCACAAACATAGGCAGGGATTCAATCAAAGGCATGTTGTCGACAAGAGCACTGTACGGCCAACAAGGCACCTTCTAAAGGCCATTTCCCTGATGTCCGTGGAGATGGCATCAATGGTTAAGTCTGCAGATGGGGGGTCAATCATAAATGTCCTGTAAAAAGACCGGTCTTACTTTATTGTCCCTGAAGGGAAAATGTGTTTATTCTGTGTCCTGATGGCATGCTCCTCATGTCGCTGCAGATGGTTCAGGAGGGAAAATGTGTTTATTCTGTCCTGATGGCATGCTCCTCATGTCGCTGCAGATGGTTCAGGAGGGAAAATGTGTTTATTCTGTCCTGATGGCATGCTCCTCATGTCGCTGCAGATGGTTCAGGAGGGAAAATGTGTTTATTCTGTCCTGATGGCATGCTCCTCATGTCGCTGCAGGTGGTTCAGGAGGGAAAATGTGTTTATTCTGTCCTGATGGCATGCTCCTCATGTCGCTGCAGATGGTTCAGGAGGGAAAATGTGTTTATTCTGTCCTGATGGCATGCTCCTCATGTCGCTGCAGGTGGTTCAGGAGGGAAAATGTGTTTATTCTGTGTCCTGATGGCATGCTCCTCATGTCACTGCAGGTGGTTCAGGAGGGAAAATGTGTTTATTCTGTGTCCTGATGGCATGCTCCTCATGTCGCTGCAGGTGGTTCTGGAGGGAAAATGTGTTTATTCTGTGTCCTGATGGCATGCTCCTCATGTCGCTGCAGATGGTTCAGGAGGAAAATGTGTTTATTCTGTCCTGATGGCATGCTCCTCATGTCGCTGCAGGTGGTTCAGGAGGGAAAATGTGTTTATTCTGTGTCCTGATGGCATGCTCCTCATGTCGCTGCAGATGGTTCAGGAGGGAAAATGTGTTTATTCTGTCCTGATGGCATGCTCCTCATGTCTCTGCAGGTGGTTCAGGAGGGAAAATGTGTTTATTCTGTCCTGATGGCATGCTCCTCATGTCGCTGCAGGTGGTTCAGGAGGGAAAATGTGTTTATTCTGTCCTGATGGCATGCTCCTCATGTCGCTGCAGATGGTTCAGGAGGGAAAATGTGTTTATTCTGTCCTGATGGCATGCTCCTCATGTCACTGCAGGTGGTTCAGGAGGGAAAATGTGTTTATTCTGTCCTGATGGCATGCTCCTCATGTCGCTGCAGATGGTTCAGGAGGGAAAATGTGTTTATTCTGTCCTGATGGCATGCTCCTCATGTCACTGCAGGTGGTTCAGGAGGGAAAATGTGTTTATTCTGTCCTGATGGCATGCTCCTCATGTCGCTGCAGGTGGTTCAGGAGAGTGAGAACGTGGTGTTCTGTCTGGAGTGTGTCCTGCTGTACGTACAGAAACACAAGTCCTGCCGAGGCCTCAAAATGATGTACCGTTACGACGAGGTACTACAGTACACTACACTACAGTACACACTACACTACTACACTACACTACACTACTACAGTACACTACTACAGTACACTACACTACTACACTGCACTACTACAGTACACTACACTACTACACTACACTACTACAGTAAACTACACTACTACACTACACTACTACATTACACTACACTACTACAGTACACTACACTACTGCAGTACACTACACTACTACAGTACACTACACTACTACAGTACACTACACTACTACAGTACACTACACTACTACAGTACACTACACTACTACAGTACACTACACTACTACAGTAAACTACACTACTACAGTACACTACACTACACACTACTACACTACACACTACTACAGTAAACTACACTACTACAGTACACTACACTACACACTACTACACTACACACTACTACAGTAAACTACACTACTACAGTACACTACACTACTACAGTAAACTACACTCCTACAGTACACTACACTACACACTACTACACTACACACTACTACAGTAAACTACACTACACACTACTACACTACAGTACACTACACACTACACACTACTACAGTAAACTACACTACTACAGTACACTACACTACACACTACTACACTACACACTACTACAGTAAACTACACTACTACAGTACAGTACACTACACACTACTACTGTAAACTACACTACTATAGTACACTACACTACTACTACTACACTACACACTACTACAGTAAACTACACTACACACTACTACACTACACTACACTCTACTACAGTACACACTACTACAGTAAACTACACTACTACAGTACACTACACTACACACTACTACACTACACACTACTACAGTAAACTACACTACACACTACTACAGTACACACTACTACAGTAAACTACACTCACTACAGTACACTACACTACTACACTACTACTACAGTAAACTACACTGCACACTACTACAGTAACACTACTACAGTACACACTACTACAGTACACTACAGTAAACTACACTACTACAGTACACTACACTACTACAGTACACTACACTACACACTACTACAGTAAACTACACTACTACAGTACACTACACTACACACTACTACAGTAAACTACACTACTACACAGTACACTACACTACACACTACTACAGTAAACTACACTACACACTACTACACTACACTACAGTACACTACACACTACTACAGTAAACTACACTACACACTACTACAGTACACACTACTACAGTACACTACACACTACTACAGTACACTACACACTACTACAGTAAACTACACTACACACTACTGCAGTACACACTACCACAGTACACACTACTACACACAGTAAACTACACACTACTACAGTAAACTACACACTACTACAGTAAACTACACTCTACTACAGTGAACTACTACTACAGTAAACTACTACATTACACTACACTACTACAGTACACTACACTACTGCAGTACACTACACTACAGTACAGTACAGTACACTACTAGTACACTACACTACTACAGTACACTACACTACTACAGTACACTACACTACTACAGTAAACTACACTACTACAGTACACTACACTACACACTACTACACTACACTACTACAGTACACCACACTACACTACTACAGTACACTACACACTACACACTACTACACTACACACTACTACAGTAAACTACACTACTACAGTACACTACACTACTACAGTAAACTACACTCCTACAGTACACTACACTACACACTACTACACTACCACACTACTACAGTAAACTACACTACACACTACTACACTACAGTACACTACACACTACACACTACTACAGTAAACTACACTACTACAGTACACTACACTACACACTACTACACTACACACTACTACAGCTACACTACTACACTACAGTACACTACACACTACACTGTAAACTACACTACTATAGTACACTACACACTACTACACTACACACTACTACAGTAAACTACACTACACTACTACACTACAGTACACTGCTACACACTACACACTACTACAGTAAACTACACTACTACAGTACACTACACTACACACTACTACACTACACACTACTACAGTAAACTACACTACACACTACAGTACACTACACACTACTACAGTAAACTACACTACTACAGTACACTACACTACTACACTACACACTACTACAGTAAACTACACTACACACTACAGTACACACTGCTACAGTACACACTACTACAGTAAACTACACTACTACAGTACACTGCACACTACTACAGTAAACTACACTACACTGCTACAGTACACTACTACAGTACACTACACTACTACTACAGTAAACTACACTACTACAGTGCGCTCAGCACACTGCTACAGTAAACTACACTACTACAGTACTACACTACACTACGGTACACTACACACTACTACAGTACACTACTACAGTACACTACACACTACTACAGTACACTACACACTGCTACAGTAACACTACACAGTACACTGCTGCAGTACACACTGCCACAGTACACACTACTACAGTACACTACACTACTACAGTAACTGCTACACACTACTACAGGTACACACTACTACAGTAAACTACACAGTGAACTACTACAGTGAACTACACTACTACAGTAAACTACTACAGTACTACAGTACACTACACACTACTACAGTACACACACACTACTACAGTACACTACTACAGTACACTACTACAGTACACTATTACACTACACTACTACAGTACACTACTACACTACACGACTACAGTACACGACTACAGTACACTACTACAGTACACTACTACAGTACACTACACACGACTACAGTACACTACTACAGTACACTACACACTACTACAGTACACTACTACAGTACACTACACACGACTACAGTACAGACTACAGTACACTGCTACAGTACACTACTACAGTACACTACTACAGTACACTACACACGACTACAGTACACTGCTACAGTGCACTACTACAGTACACTACTACAGTACACTGCTACAGTACACTATACACTGCTACAGTACACTACTACAGTACACGACTACAGTACACTACACACTGCACTGCTACAGTACACTGCTACAGTACACTGCTACAGTACACTGCTACAGTGCTACAGTACTACAGCTACGGTACACAGTACACTGCTACAGTACACTGCTACAGTACACTACTACAGTACACTACTACAGTACACTACACACTACTACAGTACACTACTACAGTACACTACACTACTACAGTACACTGCTACAGTACACTACTACAGTACACTACTACAGTACACTACACACTTAATTCTTTCCTGCTAACACTTGATGTACACTGCTATTTAACCAGGAGAGTGAAAATTCTACAGAACATGAAAGCAGTTCAGTTCAACACCATCAATACATTCATAGTCCAGTACCTCCATTATTAGGTAGTAGGAGGTAAACTACACTACTACACCCACTCTTCAATGTCAACCCACATTCTTCTTCTCCTGATTCCAATTCCTCTTCCTCTCAGGACCAAATCAACCATCTGGTGAGCAGGGTGTGTGGGAGAGTGCTGGAGAAGAGCGGCGCTGAGAAGAGGAGAGGGACGAGAGGACTTCAGGGCCCCGGTGAGGCGTCCACCCGGCCAAACGCAGCGCCCGAAACAGAACCTCCATCACTGTGTCCTCACACGCCTCCCTCCTCCACCCTGCCCAAGACCGCCCTCAGCTCTAAATAACTCACATCATGGCGGCCACGTTCCATTACTTCACATCCTTCCTTCCTGGGTTCTTTGAGGTAAACACAAGTGGTTAGGTCACTACCACCCAATTACTGTCACCAATCCAACCGATTCACACCTGTGATTACTTCAAAGGAAGGAAGGAAGGAAGGACTGAGGTGTTCCAACAGGACCAGTGCTTCACTACGGTACATTTCTCTCTGCTCAGTGTAGAGAATGTGCTCCTTAAACCACGGCTTTTGCACTAGAGTAAAAAAAAAAACATGTTTTTAAGAGGCATTAATGGCTGGATTCAGTTCCGTATCGAAGGATCCGCGTTACAGCTCAATTGAAATTTGAAGGCAACGTTCCCGCGTATCTCAGCTCAATTGGAAATTAGCTTTAAAAAATGTTAGCGTGGATCTTCATCGATATGGATTGAAACCCAGCCCTTCGTCCAATACTGTATATTGTATCTAGATATCACAATATCCTCCTAGCTACACCTACTGTTATTACCTACAGACTTCACTTCCCTGGTGCTACATCTTGGTGCTCGATTTATACTGTCTTTGGTGTAGTAGTAGTAATAATAATGATCATTTCTCTTTTGCTCAAAGCCATTGGACTGCATCCTGAACTGTGAACACGTTTTAGAACTTGTTACCAATAAGTTGATTCTACACAGTTTTGCGTTTAGACTCCAACCAGTAATAAGGCTCTTCAGGGTTTGTAATACATGAATTACGATACAAAGATTGTTCAGCGGAGCGCAAAAAGTGGGTTGTGTTTATTAGTGCTAAACGTCGCAAAACTTTTGCAAACAGAAAAAAAAACAAGCGTTCCTTATTGGACATGTTCAGGTAGTCCCTCCCGTTTTGGCCCTTTTGGTTCCTAGTGAATACGACCCTGGCCTCAGTATTAAAACAGGGCCCCTTCTCAGATCATTGATGTTATAATTATTTAGAGAATTGGCCAAGAGTGGAACGGTAATCATGGGCTTCACACCGCTCATCTGACCATTTGTGTGTGAAACACTGTGCCTAAAAATAAAGAAAATGCATACTAATCATTTTCAATCATTTCTGGTGCCGATAGTTTTTGTTTTGTGACCAAGTTATCCACTCTAGACCCTTACAGGCTCTTGACCTGCAACTCTTGGGTCCGCGGGACTGCGTTCCAAATGGCAGGCCTATCCCCTATTTAGAGCACTAATTTTGACCCGAGCCCCAAGGGCACTATATAGGGAATAGGGTGCCATTTGGGAGAGTCACAGTCCAGGTGTTTTTATCAAAGAACAAAAACTGAAAACCACAACAGCATTGTACGTATAAAACATTGTCATTGTCTAAAGATACATGTACCTGAGCCTTTTAAGGAATGGAATGCAGTGTTTTGGAGTAGGGGATTTATGAAGAAAAGCCTTACCACCCTCCCTCCCCCCCCCCTCCACCACCAGTTACTTCTGTGGCCCCGTATAAACAAGGGTTGTGATACAAAACAAATCTAGAATTACAAGTGTTGTGGAGACGGTGAAATGGTTGTGTAAACATTTTTTGTGCAGACAAAAAATAAATACATTGTATCACAACCCTTGTGTCAACCGTGTTGGACATTAGTTGTATGGGGCCCGGGTTGCCCTGGTAACAAGTATGGAGAAGTGCTGCATAGTTTGAATCCCCTCGTTTTTTACCTAAACTTTTTTTTATGAAAAGGGAAAATAAGTAGAAGAATAATAAAAATGCTAAAATCTACTATGTACAGAAGGAGTAACTCCTGTTGTTGCACTCCAGCCTCGCGACAAGAGTCCTTTCAAATCAGCTTGTTGAGACCCCTTACAAAAACTAGCCATTTTCGAAGTTCACATATATACAGAGTTGGATGTTTTTTTAAAAGCTTAATGTTTTGGTTGTTTTTTTTACAACAGGCTCATTACAGCCGACCGTCTCATTTCTCTGATTCTGTTTCCCTTCCATGCTGATTCAAGTTGGACAATGACCGTTTATTTTCTATTTTATTTGTTAGTACCCATTAAGGTTGAATAAAAAAGGTTTGACAGTGTCTATCCAAATGTGTTCTTCTCAGTGCCGTGTGTCTGTACCCTCCAAGCATCCCGCCCAAACATCTCTGTGTTTAAGAACCACCAAGCTATTCTAGTTATTGACTTCAAAGCTTTGGTTTAAACTCCCAGTGTAATGTCTGAAGAATGCAGTCCCTTGAACATTTTAAACAACTTTATTATTATTTACTTAGATATAATTGGATACAAGGAAGGAAGCTACATTTCAGTTATAAAAAAACAGAAAAAAAAAAAGTTTCTTTGGGGAAAAATGCAAAACGGAGCCCCAGATCAGCGTCTAGGAGCTACCCTATACCCCCTAGAGCCAGTCTCATCCAGGGGGCAGCTCTGTGACGGCTCCTAAGAGGCCTGCGAGTCGCTGTCGTCAGAGTTCTTGAACGTCTCTGCCTCGGGCAACGACACCAGGGCTGTGTCGGCCTGCACTTCCTCCTCGTCTGGCAGTACCAGGGGCTGGTCTCCGTCTCCGCTGGCCTCGCTGCCCTCCCCTCCTGGCACTCCCCCAGGCTGGTGTCCTGGCTGGTGTCCTGGCACTCCCCAGGCTGGTGTCCTGGCTGGCTGAGCCTGGCTCCATGGAGGAGAAGGAAGACGGCTTGTTCCTCAGTTCCGCCTGGGTGGGCACCCGCAGGGAGATCTCAGAGGACAACGACTCAGGGTCTGGACCTGGGGGACAGGAGGGAGGGAGAGGGGATCAGTCCAACATCACGGCTCTGCCCATATATGGGATACAGGGTTCCATTTGGGACTCAACCACATGTTTCATCATGTGATTCTAGTGTGCTGCAGTGTATAACCTCTGTTTTGTTTGAACTCGTGACAACACAACTCTGTTATCACCAGGGTGACGCACGCGCATGCTTTGATACCATGCGTTCATAAGAAAGTGGCTCGCTAGCAACGCACTTAATTACATGACTAAATGGACACAAGCGAATACGGTCTCTGTACAGTTGGTGGCTACGTGATAGCATTAGCCATACTGTCTCTGTACTGTTGATGGCTACGTGATAGCATTAGTCATACTGTCTCTGTACTGTTGATGGCTACGTGATAGCATTAGCCATACTGTCTCTGTACTGTTGATGGCTACGTGATAGCATTAGTCATACTGTCTCTGTACCGTTGGTGGCTGTGATAGCATTAGTCATACTGTCTCTGTACCGTTGGTGGCTACGTGATGGCATTAGCCATACTGTCTCTGTACCGTTGGTGGCTGCGTGATAGCATTAGCCATACTGTCTCTGTACCGTTGGTGTTAGCTACCTGTGATAGCATTAGCCATACTGTCTCTGTACTGTTGATGGCTACGTGATAGCATTAGTCATACTGTCTCTGTACCGTTGGTGGCTACGTGATAGCATTAGCCATACTGTCTCTGTACCGTTGGTGGCTACGTGATAGCGTTAGCCATACTGTCTCTGTACTGTTGATGGCTACGTGATAGCATTAGCCATACTGTCTCTGTACCGTTGATGGCTACGTGATAGCATTAGCCATACTGTCTCTGTACCATTGGTGGCTACGTGATAGCATTAGCCATACTGTCTCTGTACCGTTGGTGGCTACGTGATAGCATTAGCCATACTGTCTCTGTACCGTTGGTGGCTACGTGATAGCATTAGCCATACTGTCTCTGTACCGTTGATGGCTACGTGATAGCATTAGCCATACTGTCTCTGTACCGTTGGTGGCTACGTGATAGCATTAGCCATACTGTCTCTGTACCGTTGGTGGCTACGTGATAGCATTAGCCATACTGTCTCTGTACCGTTGGTGTACTACGTGATAGCATTAGCCATACTGTCTCTGTACCGTTGGTGCTGCGTGATAGCATTAGTCATACTGTCTCTGTACCATTGGTGGCTACATGATATCAACAAATGGTCGTCCCAAATTGCACCCTATTCCCTACATAAATTAATACAAATAAGTAGCAAGCCTTCTGCAAGCCTGTTTCTGTAGTGAGACAGCTTGATGTACCAGGACACCCCCTGGACAGGACACTAGTCTATCTCCTGTTTCTGTAGTGAGACAGCTTGATGTACCAGGACACCCCTGGACAGGACACTAGTCTATCTCCTGTTTCTGTAGTGAGACAGCTTGATGTACCAGGACACCCCCTGGACAGGACACTAGTCTATCTCCTGTTTCTGTAGTGAGGCAGCTTGATGTACCAGGACACCCCCTGGACAGGACACTAGTCTATCTCCTGTTTCTGTAGTGAGACAGCTTGATGTACCAGGACGCCTCCCTGGACAGGACACTAGACACTAGTCTATCTCCTGTTTCTGTTTCTAATGAGGCAGCTTGATGTACCAGGACACCCCCCTGGACAGGACACTAGTCTATCTCCTGTTTCTGTAGTGAGGCAGCTTTATGTACCAGGACACCCCCTGGACAGGACACTAGTCTATCTCCTGTTTCTGTAATGAGGCAGCTTGATGTACCAGTACACCTCCTGGACAGGACACTAGTCTATCTCCTGTTTCCATAGCGTGAAGCTACTCCCAATCCTCCAATTTCAGGGAGGACACTAACCACAAGGCCACTGAGTTGGTTATTCCATACAGAGTGCACTGTGTTGATAACTACCTGAGGTGAGTGAGGAGGTCAGGCTGTTGATAACTACCTGAGGTGAGTGGCTGTTGAGGAGGTCAGGCTGTGGATAGGTGACAGGCTACCTGAGGTGAGTGAGGAGGTCAGGCTGTTGATAACGTCTTCTCCTCCAGAGTTGAGAAAAAGACGTCGAGGGCTCATGGTCCGACACGTCCATCAGGTCCATCTGTTCCAGAACGTCAACGTTCACCTCCATGGAAGACATGCTACCTATTGGCCCTGTGGAGCGACACACACAGCCAGCGTCACTTCACACTGCAGCTGCACCACACCGCTACTGTTCCGCAGTCCCATCCTGCCTCCATTTCTCACAAGGAACCTTGGAACTTATCCTCCACTGTGGTTGAAAGGGAGGTGAGAGGAGATGGGGTGAGGAATCACGGAATGACCAATTCAGAACCCAGACTGGCGGACAGTACAACACTGAAGATACACACACACACTCACTGTTACAGATTGACAGACAGTACAACAGCACAACACTGAAGATACACACGTCACTGTTAGACTGACAAGACAGTACAACACTGAAGACACACACACACACACACACACACACACACACACACACACACACACACACACACACACACACACACACACACACACACACACACACACACACACACACACACACACACACAACACACACACACCCGTCCCACACACACACACACACACACACACACACACCCGTCGCTGTTACAGACTGACAGACAGTACAACACTGAAGATACACACACACATCACTGTTACAGACGGACAGACCGTACAACAGCACAACACTGAATATACACACACGTCACTGTTACAGACAACACAGCTCTGACATGAGACACACAGACAGACAGCACTATCATACCTCAAGTATGATGAAAGCAGGAAGGGGAAGCACAATAAAAGACGTAGGAAACAGTCCATTAACCGGCGTAGCATCACTGGTTATTGTAAAGCTCAATGTCCCAGACAGAGCAGAACAAGGGAAAAGTCATAGAATCTACGCCAAAACAGCAGTTACACCAGACCAAAGTCAATACAGAAAATATCCTCTTAAAACACAAGTCAACCTTTTAAATGAGCCTTTCTTTGACCTTCTGCAACGTTTATTATTTTAATTTTATCTTTATTTAACTTGGCAAGTCAGTTAAGAACAAATTCTTATTTTCAATGACGGCCTAGAAACAGTGGGTTAACTACCTTGTTCAGGGGCAGAACGACAGATTTTTATCTTGTCAGCTCAGGGATTCGATCTAGCAACCTTTCGGTTACTAGTCCAACGCTCTAACCACTAGGCTACCTGCCGCCCCTCCACTCTAACCACTAGGCTACCCTGCCGCCCCTCCACTCTAACCACTAGGCTACCCTGCCAACCCTCCACTCTAACCACTAGGCTACCCTGCCGCCCCTCCACTCTAACCACTAGGCTACCCTGCCGCCCCTCCACTCTAACCACTAGGCTACCCTGCCGCCCCTCCACTCTAACCACTAGGCTACCCTGCCGCCTCTCCACTCTAACCACTAGGCTACCCTGCCGCCCCTCCACTCTAACCACTAGGCTACCCTGCCGCTCCTCCACTCTAACCACTAGGCTACCCTGCCGCCCCCTCCACTCCCTAACCACTAGGCTACCCTGCCGCCCCTCCACTCTAACCACTAGGCTACCCTGCCGCCCCTCCACTCTAACCACTAGGCTACCCTGCCGCCCCTCCACTCTAACCACTAGGCTACCCTGCCGCCCCTCCACTCTAACCACTAGGCTACCCTGCCGCCCCTCCACTCTAACCACTAGGCTACCCTGCCGCCCTCCACTCTAACCACTAGGCTACCCTGCCGCCCCTCCACTCTAACCACTAGGCTACCCTGCCGCCCCTCCCTCTAACCACTAGGCTACCCTGCCGCCCTCCACTCTAACCACTAGGCTACCCTGCCGCCCCCTGCCGTATCAACAGAGGTAGTGTTCCAAATGGACCCCTATTTCCTACAGGCCCGTAGTGCACTACTTCCCAGGGCCCGTAGTGCTATGGTCCAAAGCAGTGCACTATAAAAGGGGAGCCACACAGTGTGTTCTGGGTTCCAGCTCACCTCTTCTGTCAGTGATCTGCAGGTAGCCAGTAGAGAGGTACTGATCCATGTCCTGTTGGAAAGCTTCTTCAAAGTACTTCTGCCTCTCCTTCAGCTTCCCTGCTGGGCGTGTTCCATGTCCAGCACCTTCTGGGCGTGCTCAGAGTCCAGCTCGGCTGGGGGGAAACAGGAAGTACAGGACACGTAAACATAGAGGTGGATAGAGGGTTGACTTGCTCTCATGGAAGCAGCCATTGAAAAGACAGTAGATGAGGTCTAGTACATTTCTATGGAGGTCAGTGATACCCTCTGGATAGACATAAGAACAAGTCACAGTCAAATGATGACGCCTCAGTCTTCCATTATTTAATGGAAACATGCTTCACAAATCTGCACTGTGAAGGTCACTGTGTAGGTCACTATGTAGGTCACTGTGTAAGTCACTGTATAAGTCACTATATAGTTACTGTATAAGTCACTGTAGGTCACTGTGTAAGTCACTGTATAAGTCACTGTATAGTTACTGTATAGGTTACTGTATAAGTCACTGTAAGTCACTGTGTAAGTCACTGTATAAGTCACTATATAGTTACTGTATAAGTCACTGTATAGGTTACTGTATAAGTCACTGTATAAGTCACTATATAGTTACTGTATAAGTCACTATATAGTTACTGTATAAGTCACTATATAGTTACTGTATAAGTCACTGTATAGGTTACTGTATAAGTCACTGTTAAGTCACTATATAGTTACTGTATAGTCACTATATAGTTACTGTATAAGTCACTGTATAGGTTACTGTATAAGTCACTGTATAAGTCACTATATAGTTACTGTATAAGTCACTATATAGTTACTGTATAAGTCACTGTATAAGTCACTGTATAAGTCACTGTATAAGTCACTGTATAGTTTACTGTACAGTTACTGAATATAAACAAGTCATTGTTTGGTATCCCTGTTAAGCTGTATAGGAAGTGGCAGCTTTTTGTCAGAGTAGCCTCTGCTCTTTTCTAGTGACCCCAAATCCATTGACCACATACATACAGTTTGGGACGCAACCTGTAGTTAGACTTTTACATCAGATAAATGTCTTCTCACTATTATAATGATCAACATCATCCTACAGATATCAGATAAATGTCTTCTCACTATTATAATGATCAACATCATCCTACAGATATCAGATAAATGTCTTCTCACTATTATAATGAGAGCCCTGAGTCTGGCCAGACACCATCCTTACTGTAGAGTCTCCTCATAGAGCCCTGAGCCCAGAGACACCATCCTTACTGTAGAGTCTCCTCACAGAGCCCTGAGCCAGAGACCATCCTTACTGTAGAGTCTCCTCACAGAGCCCTGAGCCAGAGACACCATCCTTACTGTAGAGTCTCCTCACAGAGCCCTGAGTCCTTACTGTAGTCTCCTCACAGAGCCCTGAGCCAGAGACACCATCCTTACTGTAGAGTCTCCTCACAGAGCCCTGAGCCAGAGACACCATCCTTACTGTAGAGTCTCCTCACAGAGCCCTGAGCCAGAGACACCATCCTTACTGTAGAGTCTCCTCACAGAGCCCTGAACCAGAGACACCATCCTTACTGTAGAGTCTCCTCACAGAGCCCTGAGTCTGGCCAGAAACACCATCCTTACTGTAGAGTCTCCTCACAGAGCCCTGAGCCAGAGACACCATCCTTACTGTAGAGTCTCCTCACAGAGCCTGAGCCAGAGACACCTCTGTGGGAGCGTGCAGAGACTAGCACCCTGAGTCTGGCCAGAGAGACTATTCTGTGACCTTTTTATCTCAGCTAACAACCCTTTCTTGTGATACTACAGTATCAGGATACTAACAAGATACCACTACAGTACTGGGATACTAACAAGATACCACTACAGTACTACAGGATACTAACAAGATACCACTACAGTACTACAGGATACTAACAAGATACCACTACAATAGTACAGGATACTAACAAGATACCACTACAGTACTACAGGATACTAACAAGATACCACTACAATACTACAGGATACTAACAAGATACCACTACAGTACTACAGGATACTAACAAGATACCACTACAATAGTACAGGATACTAACAAGATACCACTACAGTACTACAGGATACTAACAAGATACCACTACAATACCACAGGATACTAACAAGTTACCACTACAGTACTACAAGATACCACTACAGTACTACAGGATACTAACAAGATACCACTACAATACTACAGGATACTAACAAGATACCACTACAGTACTACAGGATACTAACAAGATACCACTACAATACTACAGGATACTAACAAGATACCACTACAGTACTACAGGATACTAACAAGATACAACTACAATACTACAGGATACTAACAAGATACCACTACAGTACTACAGGATACTAACAAGATACCACTACAATAGTACAGGATACTAACAAGATACCAATACAGTACTACAGGATACTAACAAGATACCACTACAATAGTACAGGATACTAACAAGATACCACTACAGTACTACAGGATACTAACAAGATACCACTACAATACTACAGGATACTAACAAGATACCACCACAATACTACAGGATACTAACAAGATACCCCTACAGTACTACAGGATACTAACACGATACCACTACAATACTACAGGATACTAACAAGATACCACTACAATACTACAGGATACCACTACAGTACTACTGGATACCACTACAATACTACAGGATACCCCTACAGTACTACAGGATACTAACAAGATACCACTACAATACTACAGGATACTAACAAGATACCACTACAATACTACAGGATACTAACAAGATACCACTACAGAACTACAGGATACTAACAAGATACCACTACAGTACTACAGGATAGTAACAAGATACCACTACAATACTACAGGATACTAACAAGATACCACTACAGTACTACAGGATACTAACAAGATACCACTACAGTACTACAGGATACTAACAAGATACCACTACAGTACTACAGGATACCACTACAGGATACTAACAAGATACCACTACAATACTACAAGATACTAACAAGATACCACTACAGCACTACAGGATACTAACAAGATACCACTACAGTACTACAGGATACTAACAAGATACCAATACAGTACTACAGGATACTAACAAGATAAATTCATAGTACTACAGGATACTAACAAGATACCACTACAGAACTACAGGATACTAACAAGATACCACTACAGTACTACAGGATAGTAACAAGATACCACTACAATACTACAGGATACCACTACAGTACTACAGGATACCACTACAGTACTACAGGATACCACTACAGTACTACATGATACTAACACATACACTACAATACTACAGGATACCACTACAGTAATTACAGGATACTAACAAGATACCACTACAGTACTACAGGATACCACTACAGTACTTACAGATACCACTACAGTACTACAGGATACCACTACAGTACTCACATGATACTAACAAGATACCACTACAATACTACAGGATACCACTACAGTACTACAGGATACTAACAAGATACCACTACAGTACTACAGGATACCACTACAGTACTACAGGATAGTAACAAGATACCCCTAATGTACTACAGGATACTAACAAGATACCACTACAGTACTACAGGATACTAACAACAGATACCACTACAAGGGTGCTTAAGCAGGATACTAACAAGATACCACTACAATACTACAGGATACTAACAAGATACCACTACAGTACTACAGGATACTAACAAGATACCACTACAATACTACAGGATACTAAAATATACCACTGCCAATACTACAGATACTACCAAGATACCACTACAATACTACAGGATACTAACAAGACACCACTACAATACTACAGGATACCACTACAGTACTACAGGATACTAACAAGACACCACTACAATAGTACAGGTAACATAATGGCCTTCCATAGGTAACATTATGGCCTTCCATAGGTAACATCCCATAGGTAACATTATGGCCTTCCATAGGTAACATTATGGCCTTCCATAGGTAACATCCCATAGGTAACATTATGGCCTTCCATAGGTAACATC
>NW_025748191.1:0-39259 GCF_021184085.1 Oncorhynchus gorbuscha | reverse complement strand
GCTGCAGATTGACTCCAACCCTGGCTGCCATGAGGGAGTCTGTCCCACCATTGCGAGCCAGAGCAGCGAACAGCTTTGACTGAGCTGAGCCGGTAACTGTACCTCCTCAGTGGTAGGGAGGCGAGCAGGCGCGAAAGTGCCCTTACTGGCGTGTAGGGCCTGATCAGAGCCTGAGGCTGAGGTGCCTCACAGCTCGCAGGCAAGCACCATGGTCTTGTAGCGGATGCGAGCTCAACTGAAGCCAGTGGGAGTAGAGCGGAGAGCGGGCGATGACGGGAGAGAACCCCCGGGCCGGGGGAACGCTAGACGCTGCGGCGTTTGGATCTGAGCTTGTAGGGGTTTAATGGCACAGGTCAGGGAGCCCGGGAGCCAACAGCGAGCTGCAGGAATCCAGACGGGGAGATGACAAGTGCCTGGACTAGGACCTGCGCCGCTTCCTGTGTGAGGTAGGCCGTACTCTCGCGGATGTGTTGTAGAGCATGAACCTACAGGGAACGGGCCACCGCCTTGATGTTAGTTGAGAACGACAGCCTGTTGTCCAGGGATCACGCCTGCAAGGTTCTAGCGCTCTGGGAGGAGGACACAATGGAGTGTCAACCGTGATGGCGAGATCATGGAACGGCAGTCCTTCCCCGGGAGGAAGAGCAGCCCGTCTTGCCGAGGTTCAGCTTGAGGTGGTGATCCGTCATCCACACCTGATGTCTGCCAGACATGCAGAGATGCGATTCGCCACCTGGTCAGAAGGGGAAAGGAGAAGATTAATTGTGTGTCGTCTGCATAGCAATGATAGAGAGACCATGTGAGGTTATGACAGAGCCAAGTGACTTGGTGTATAGCGAGAATAGGAGAGGGCCAGAACAGAGCCCTGGGGACACCAGTGGTGAGAGCGCGTGGTGAGGAGACAGATTCTCGCCACGCCACCTGGTAGGAGCGACCTGTCAGGTAGGACGCAATCCAGTGGGTCACGCCGAGATGCCCAACTCGGAGAGGGTGGAGAGGAGGATCTGATGGTTCACAGTATCGAAGGCATGAGATAGGTCTGTAGAAGGATGAGAGCAGAGGAGAGAGAGTTAGTTTAGCTTTGCGGAGCGCCTCCGTGATACAGAGAAGAGCAGTCTCAGTTGAATGACTAGTCTTGAAACCTGACTGATTTGGATCAAGAAGGTCATTCTGAGAGAGATAGCGGGAGAGCTGACCAAGGACGGCACGTTCAAGAGTTTGAGAGAAAAGAAAGAAGGGATACTGGTCTGTAGTTGTTGACATCGAGGGATCGAGTAGGTTTTTTCAGAAGGGGTGCAACTCTCGCTCTCTTGAAGACGGAAGGGACGTAGCCAAAGGTCAGGGATGAGTTGATGAGCGAGGTGAGGTAAGGAGAAGGTCTCCGGAAATGGTCTGGAGAAGAGAGGAGGGGATAGGGTCGAAGCGGGCAGGTTGTTACGGCGGCCACCACAAGACGCGAGATTTCATCTGGAGAGAGAGAGAGGGGAGAAAGAGGTCAGAGCACAGGTAGGGCAGTGTGAGAACCAGCGGTGTTGTTTGACTTAGCAACGAGGATCGGATGTCGCCGATCTTCTTTCAAAATGGTTGACGAAGTCATCTGCAGAGAGGGAGGAGGGGGAGGGGGAGGAGGATTCAGGAGGGAGGAGAAGGTGGCAAAGAGCTCCTAGACAGAGGCAGACGCCTGAACCCAGATGGGCAGAGCACTTGTTGCTACACAGATGAAGGAAAATGTAGAGAGGAGGGAGTGAAGGTTGCTGACGGCTGTCAAGTCCGCAGCATGCTGGGAGGCGAGTGCGCCTCCATTCCGCCGGGCCTCCGAGCCCTGTTCTGTGAGCCGCATTGAGTCAGCCAAGCCACGGAGCTGGGAGGGGGACCGAGCCGTGCCTGGAAGATAGGGGACATAGAGAGTCAGCTGATGCAGGAGGGAGAGAGAGAGGGTTGAGGAGGCAGAATCAGGAGAGTACAGGTTGGAGAAGGCTTGAGCAGAGGAAGATGATGGATGGAAGAGAGAGAGTAGCAGGGGAGGGGGGAGGCAGGTGGGACGGCTGTCGAACCACTCGAGGCAGCCAGAGGATGAAGAAGAGATGAAAGGTGAGGGTCGAGATTGAGGGGAGAGTAATGAGGCTATGGAAGAACAGCATCAAAAGAGAGGTCGGAGATACTGCATTGTGCAGGGGGGAGGTGAGGGGCAGGTCAAAGAGAGCGGGAGGGGAGGCAGAGAGGAATGAGTCAGCACGGGGAGGTGCCATGCCGCCCAGGAGGGAGTCGCCCTCATGTCACAGCATCGCTCATTGATGAACTCTCCGAGGGACCTGGAGGTGCGAAATAAGCTTGATAAGGGCTGGTAATTGGGACAGCATGAAATTCGCTGAGGGCGATAGACAGATATGGGTGACCAGATGGGAGGGAGAAGGACTACATGCACACCCCCTGCACCAGAAGCCCGGGTGTGCGAGCACGGGCGATCTAGCATAGAGCAGGGTAGTAGCTAGAGGCCTGTGGGTGATCCATGTTTCTTGTCAAGAGGCCAAGAGATGGGGATCTGAGGGAGCATGGCTGCAACCCTGCAGTTCCAGTGCTAGATCCGAGACCTGAACCGTCAGCTGGGGACCACCAGATAGGCAGCGCCGCGGAGCTGCTCAGAGGGTCTGTGCAGAGGGAGAGAACAGGGATAGCAGACAAGATAGCTGACAGGCTGCAGAAGATACGCGTGACGTGAAGGACACACGCCTCGAACGTTCAGACAGGCTTACCAAGAATTGATTGACTAAAATCATTAAAATGATACAGTACTGCTGATAGCTGGCAGTGGGCTGCGCATGTTGACACTATTGCATCAGCTCGCCTCGCTGAGCGTAGTAGTTTCTACAGTGCTGCTATTCGGGCTAGCTGGTTAGCTAGCACTGTTGACATTACGCTACTGTTGCGCAGAGAATTGTGCCACAATAGCTGGTTAGCTAACCTAGAAACAGCCTAGACTACACAATTATCTTTGATACACTGGTGACATGCTATGCAGTTAGCTATGTAGCTAGCCACGTATCAAACAAATCAGTTCGAAAGCTGTAATGAAACGAAATGAATGGATACTACCTCTGCTGGTGTCTAAGCGCGACGTGTTGTCTGAGCGCAGTCTCTATTCAGTATGGGACGTTTGTTGCTGTCATTAGCTAGCAGTGTTCTCTACGCAGACTTAATAAATAGCTGGCTAGCAACCTCTGCAAATTAAGATAATCACTCTAAGAATACATCGGTTTTGAAATACAATAATTATCTGGATACGAATAGCTAAACACAACTATGCAGCTACAATCAGCTACAGTTGAAGTGTAATACATGCCGCTATGCTGCACAGAGCAGATTTTTTTCTTACGGCTGGCTAGTCGCTGGGGCAGATACAGTGCCAGACTACTTAGATCTATTTTAGTCATTTTAAGTTGCATAGAAGTGCTGATCGTTTCGCTCTGTTCCTCCTTTCTTTCCTTTTTCTTCTGTCCTTTCTTTGTCCTTACCTTCGTCTCCTCTTCAGTTAACTAGATATTTTTTGTTGTTGTCTCTTCGTGCTAGCTGCTTTAGCAACCGCTTACAACAAGTGAACAATCTGCTAAGCGCTCATCTAGCTAAGATAACTGCTAATTTTGATGAAATAGTTAATTTTTCACGAGCCCAGTCTTGTTCTAGTTTGTTCCTTGTCTTTAGTCTTCTATTGAGTCTCTGCAGTTTTTCTCGCTCTTTTTTCGAGCTACTTTCACTCTAAAAAAACATTTAAAATCTCAATAAACAGGAGCTCATTTTACAGATGCTCAATTTAGAATTCGAATTTTTTATTTTATATTATGGAACGCTAAAATCAGTACGCCGAACTAGAAGCATGGGCTGTGCTTTCGCTCAATGAGTGACATGTCTGGTGAGTGTAGGCCATGGAAGAATTGGGACATTTTCAGTTCCAGAATTGTGTACAGATCTCGCGACATGAGCCATGCAGAGCATTTTCCATGCTGAAACATGAGGCGGATGAATGGCAACGCCAATGGCCTCAGGGATGTCACGTTATTCCTGTGCATTGTACTGCAGTCTGTAAAATCGCAATTGTGTTTGTTGTCCTAAGTACCTCTTGTCAAACCACTCGCCCACATCAATCTTTTCCCGCCTGCCCGCCATCTCGCCCGCAGCCTGTCCGCTAAAAACACACTTTCCAAAAATAGTGCCATTGAAGGTGCCGGCATGCACTTGCGGTCAGGTAAAGATCCTGGTGAGTAGACGGGCAAACGCTATATTTTTCTCTCTCGAATTTGCATTTGTTTCTGACAGTTTGCAGAAATTATTTGGTTGTACAAACTCACATCAGCTGTTCGGTGGTTGCTCAAACGATCCTGCAGGTGCCAGACGTGGAGGTCCTGGGCTGGCATGGTTGCATGTGGCCCGAGGTTATGAGGTCGGGGCACGCATCATCACTCTCTAACATTACGCTAGGGCGCTTTATGGTAGAGAAATTAACATAAGATTATTTAGTAACAAAGCTCTGGTGATATTGTCAGCATGCCACTGTATGCTCAAACCTGAGACATCTGCGCATTGCGTTGTGTGACAGCCGAACATTTTGTCCTCCGCTAATAAAGGTGCACTCCACGGTTCCACAACTGTCACGGATATTTGGGCAAATGAATAACAGGGATATAAACACACTCTTGAGGAAATACGATTTCATATGGATACTTCTGGATCTTATTTGCCGCGAAAATGGGACCCACATTCCCACCTGTTACGCTTATATTTGCTCAGTGTAATTTTGGGTTAGCACGAAGTGGATCACAAGTATAATGATGGTAACAAAAATCAACTTGATCTAATTATACAGAAATATAATAGTAATGTCATTTATTCATGGTGATACAAATCTGAATAGTACACAAAGGTAGAGAAATGTAATATCTCTCTCTTGCATGTTTGGGTACATTCATTAGATCGGACCAAATTCTGAACCATCATAAGACGCCTATGTTCACAAGTTTGGGACATCGCATGTAGAAAACAGTAGAGCACAGTACAGTACAGTAGCGTGTAGAGTCCAATCAATTATAGTACTCTACTCTTTACTGTGCTCTACTGTCCTGTACCTCCCCTGCGCCAGGTTTCAAAATCGTATTTATGACACGATGATTTCCATTTGCCAATTAATTGTTATGTTGAGTAGATTTTTCAATCACTTTTGTTACCAATATTATTATCAAGTAGAAACATTATAATCCACTCAGTAGGTCTACCATTACTTTGTTATTTGTGAAATGTCATTATCCTCCTCTCATGAGGGAGAAATTAGAAAACATCTTAAAGATCTGTGTTTGATAACGCGACAAGACGACAAGGCAATATTACTTAAATTTACACCGCAAAATCCGCATGTTGATAATAGTTGGCAGGATCTTCTTCAACATGATTGTTTTTAATGTATTTCTGATCTTTAAGACTTTTCTGAAGATGTTTACTAAGATCTCTTTTTCCATCTGTTTATCCACAAATCAAGTGTTGATTATATGCCACATTTTTAAAATGGAAAATGAAATTATGCCTTCTAATAATACAGACTTGTGATATAAACCTATAAGTGTCACATGTTGCGTGCTCATTTTTTTCGGAGATGACCAGAACAGTGCAACTGCAATATTATTTACAGACTTTGAATGTATGTCTATATATTCTCTCTACGATCATATTTTGTCTTCCATCGTACTCAAACAGACATATTACCACCAGTTAGCACACTCAAAACCATAAGCAAATGCATCTATTACTTATCCTATGTGAGGAAAGGTCATGCTTTCAGGTTTCCTGGTAGTTGTGAGCCATCACGCACTCACCTGTACCTGCGTGATCTCCTGCTTGCATGCATACACTAATTCCAGGAAGGAGGTAGCCATGAAGCAACCAAGCTTTCTGGGTTCAGATACTGAACAGCAGTTAGAGGAATCCCCTACCCAACTCCACCCAGCTGAGAGCCCTCTTTTTTCCCTGACGAGACCCGAGCCTCCTCACAGCCCCCAGCCGCCTGCGTTCCTCCCGGAAGAAGAAAGAGATTTCTGAGGAAAGCTCGATTCATTTCAGCACAAGGAGTACCTATCCATTACATTAAACCTCACTCTAAAGCTGTGGCATCTCCAGAGCTATACATGACACTACAATACAGAACCTAGAACTCAGTATTGACAAGCTATACGTCTGCATATCTACGCTCATAGTGTTGCTCACATATTCACAAGCAATAATATGTTAGTGTGTTTTGGATGTGTGTATCTTTTTATTAACAATGAATTTTTCACAAATTTTTCACCAGACTTTATTTCATCTCATGATTTGAGTTTGGGATTCCTGTGTTATGTTCACTTCTCATTTTACTAGGAACAAGCTTCACCAACAGTGAAAACATGTACTCTCACCTGCTAAAAACATGAGCAGGATGTTCTTCCCTTCGTCCAGATTACAAGCTCTATTATCTGTTTTTTGTGTTGATTTCTGCACTGCTTCTTCAAGACAGGTAACTAAGCACAGAGTTGAGTAGACTTGTATTAGAGTAAAGGACAGATTGGGCGTTTTATGAGTCTCTGAACGTGGCTTGTTTCCACTAGTATACCCTTAAAAACATGCTCTTGAAACCCCAGTTTTTTGAGACAAAGTAGAGGCTTCCTGAAAGCTGTCTGTATTAATCAGGACTATATTAATGATTTGTGTTGGATGAGACTGTTCAATTGTGAACCACTGACCTCTAAGAAGTGCACAACACCGTTTTAATTAGGCCATTAAATACGCAGAAGAGATTTCCAAAGTTTACTTAACAGAAACAGAGTTTATTTAGTTCAAAACGAATCAAATATGAAATCTCTCTAGACTTGTAGAGGGGAAACAACTGGAGAAGGCCACAGACTGCAGGTCGCTCGGCAGGCGCAGGCCGTAGTCGACTGAGACACCTGCTCACACGCATCTGATGAAGGCACAAAACACGACAGGACAGGGTGATACACACCACGGCAAACACGACAGGACAGGGCGAAACGCAATCACAGCATGGTGAATACAATACAAGGAACCGACGGACAGGAACGGATCACAAAGGAATAAATAGGGACTCTAATCAGGGAAAGGATCGAAACAGGTGTGGGAAGACTAAATGATGATTAGGGGAATAGAACAGCTGGGAGCAGGAACAGAACGATAGAGAGAAGAGAGAGCGAGAGAGTGAGAGAGGGAGGGGGGAGAGAGAGGGATAGAAGGAGGGAAAGAACCAAATAAGACCAGCAGAGGGAAACGAATAATAGCATGGGGAGCACAGGACAAGACATGATAATAAATGACAAACATGACAGTACCCCCCACTCACCGGAAGCGCCTCCTGGCGCACTCGAGGAGGAATCCTGGCGGCAACGGAGGAAATCATCCATGAGTGAACGGTCCAGCACGCCCCGAGACGGAACTCCAACTCCTCTCCTCAGGACCGTAACCCTCCCAATCCACTAGGTATTGGTGCCCGCCTCAGAGAACGCATGTCCATGACCTGGTACCTGGGGGAACAGGTGCGCCCTCGACAAGGACTGGAGGGGAGGAAGACAGAACTGGGTACAAGAAAGGGCTTGACACAGAGACATGGAAGATGAGATGTGATCACTAAGATGTCAAGGAAGAAATAGTTCATTGTATTTGGCTGGGACGACACCTGGGAGACATGACCATGAACAGTGAGTCAATCTGACAGAAGTTGTCGTAGTGAAGGTTGCGTGAGCCACATCACCTTGGACTCTAATCCCGGGCAAGCATTGGCGGCTCATCAAGCCTGCACTTTGCAACGGCAAAGTGCAAAAGGCCAATAACGCAACAACGCTGAGCGGGTCCGGACTCCCGGGCAGCTGGGATGAGTGGTCAGATAAACCCAGACTATTTCTGAAACGAGATAACCTCGTAGCAGACGAATGGCGTGCAGCCACCAGAGTGCATTCCTGCCTAGGCTATGTTCTGCCTCAAGACTCAGGTTTCTGAAAGAAAGGCTGCGTGAGTATGCGACCAACCGTCCCCTACTTGATCACAGACCGGCATGAACGACTGACGATCTACCAATCAAACGACAGAACTCCTCCGTAAACTCGCACGGAATGCGGGCCCTGCCGCTAACGGGAGGCCATGAATTCTGAATACTACTAATGATTTGTGCCGTCTCTTAGCGGAAGGAGTTTAGCGAGGGGAATGAAATGTGCCGCCTTGGAGAACCTATCGACAAACCGTCAGAATCACAGTCTCCCCGCAGACAAAGGGGTCTGGTACATGAACATGGTCGAGAAGGAATGGGGAGCTGTAAAGTCGGCAGACTCTATCTGCCTGCACCGACTATCGAATGCTGAGCCGCGAGTCGTGCTAAGATCGTCACGCCCGCTGAGCAGCCTCACAGCTGCTTGTGCTACGAGCTAATAGATCCTCAACACGTGATGACCAGCTAATCCTGGGCAGAAGGCCCACTGAAGAACAGCCAGACTGAAACAGGAACGAAAAGGAGCGACAGGAGCAAATGCGCCGCTGGATCTCCAGTGCGCGTGAGTGCTTGCTTAACCTGTCTTTCAACTCCCAGACCAGCCACCCGGACAACACGCCTCATAAGGAAGAATCCTCGATCAGTAGAAGCCACAGAAGAACTAACAGACGGGATAAGGCATCAGGTTTGCTTGCTACCCGGATCGGTAAGAAATCACAAACTCGAAACGAGCGAAAACAAGCCTAAGCTTGGTATGGCATTTGCCGAAGAATCGATACTCAAGGTTCTTATGGTCTGTCCAAACGACAAAGGAACGGGTCGCTCTCCAACCATTGCGTGCTATTCAGCTTAGGCTGCCGATGGCGAAAGCAGTTCACGGTCACCACATCATTGCTGCGCCAGATGGCTTATTGCGCTTGACTTGAGAAAATAGGTTAGTGATGAGCCTTATCGCCGGGAAGCTGCCGCCCCACGCCTGCCTCTGAAGGCCAACCTGAATTGCCTAGTGACGCCAGAGTAACGAGGATAGAGCGACGCAAAACGCTCTTTAGCAAAGATCGTGCTCCCGAGCGAATCGACCACTTAAAACACGCCTTGACAGAGAGAGCTGTGAGAGGCAGCAACTCGGAAATTACGACGAAACGCCGATAGAATTCAGCTGAACCTAAGCGCTGCACCGACACGCGACCTGAACGGCCAACACGGACAGCTTGGACCTATGAACCATCTTGACGACGAATCGGGCAGGTAACGCGGAGACATGAAAGAGCATTCAGCCTTTACGCAGAAGACAATTCGTAGAGAACGCGTCAACGCAGCTGAACATGACTCGAGTGACGGAGAAAAATCAGATATCGCCAAGATAGACAAAAAACAAAAATACTAGCATGTTCCAGAACATCATTACATGCCTGATGATATATACGCTAGAACTCGTGCATTCAAAATGCTCTAACGGAGTAGCAACGCCGCTTTCCACTCGCCCTCTTCTGATGAGCAAGACAGATGGTAAGCGCTACGTAAGGTCCAACGTGAGCACTGGTTTCCGTGATCTCGAGCTGATGACAGGGAAAGCGATAACCATTTTTAACCGCTATGTCATTCAGCCCTCGAGCTACCACGCTAGGGCGAGAGGTACCCTTCTTCTAACAGGGACGCCGAGAAATACATGGCACCGGGCAAGCCAAGAAGATCACAGACAAATAATCTCGGGATTTCCGATATATATATCTACCCAGGAGGAGGGTCTCGAAGGAAAGACACGGGGTGAGGTGAGTTGGCTGGGACCCTCGAGGTGGCAAGAGATCACGAGATTCTTCCGCACTCCTTACCACCGTTAGAATTTCCTTCCTATAGGAATAGAAGAAATGGAGGGATGGCAGATATTGGGAAATTTTCATTACGACAAGAACAAATTTGGTGATAGATAATTACTAGACCAATTAATAGAGTTGATTATAATATACAGTTAGATGACCCAAAATCAAACAGTAAACGGGTGAACGGAAATCAAAAAAGAAATAGTCTCACTGTGATATCGTATGTTGATTACTGGGAAGATGACTAATCTTATAACATATGCGAGGCACCTGTCTGAAATGAATAAAGAGGCTTCCGCCTATGCTTGGGCTCCACATCACTCTCCAGCCTCAGAAAGCCATCAGCACTGGAGCTGGTCGGCCCAGCGTAGAGGGACGCATTACATAGTATTAAGATCTAGATGAAGGACCTGAGCGCCGCCAGTAGCCTCCGCTTTGTCACCTTATTGACATGAATTGTCAAATGCCCGCAATCCCGCAGGCACAGGCGGCTGGGCGATCCTCCACTTTATTTCGGGAGATGCGAATTGCTGCATAAAGCCAGAGGAGGGAGGGATCGTTTTCCGCAATGAGATCACCTGTTGTTTCGCGATGGCGAGACGGGCAATCAATATCTGACGAACTTCCTGCAGAATCATTCCTTAATCACCGGAGTTCCAGAAAACGAGCAGGAGCCGCCGCTCGACACTTCAGAGAGGGCTTAAACTCAGAATAACGCTATGATCGCTCACCTGGGTGCTTCTCTTCGTCTTCCCTACCAAAACGTCAGTATTCGAATTGTTGTATAGCCTACCCTGGGTGATCCCATTTCGTCCCGCCATAAGGAGTGAAAATTTACGTAGCAAAACCCGAGCTTCTCTAGAGCATGTGTTACCCCCGCAAAAGTGAGGAAAAGGAGCTTCACACTCGCGGCTGCTCGAGTAGCAAGGCGGGTTATTCACTCCTAAATTCTGTACCTCGCAGGCCAGGTGACGAGACGCATATATGTCGGAAACCTGGAGCATCGGCTGGCGAAATCAGCGTACTCGAGCATACTCTTAATTTTAAAAATTGAAGGTCAGGTCGGGCTTGTCGGTTCTTAATTTAATGAAACAGAGTTTATTTGTCCAAACGAATAACAGAAATCTCAGATTCCCAGAGGGGAAGAAGCCAGACGCAGGTCGCCAGTAAAGAGTCGAGAGTCCACAGAAACACGCGAGCATCTGATTTTATTTAACATTTAAAGCATGGGTGAATACAATATAGACGAACGGAACACAAAGGAATAAATAGGACTGGAACAGGTGTGAGATGATTAGGGAATTCATTGAACGAACGATCTGAGAAGAGAGAGCTTATGAGGGAGGGAGGAGAGGACAGAAGGAGGGAAAAGAACTAAACAAGACCAAGGAGCACAGGGACACAAATGACAAATGCACACTCACCAGATAAAGACTTCACTGAGACCGCAATGAGCCTCCGTAATCTACCTGTGGCCTATGAAATGATCCTCTCCTTTACAAAATGCCCCGCCTTCATTTTGTGACTGTTACAGGAAAGATTTCCCACATCCTCTCCAGAGCTCTCAGTGAAGGTTAATTCTATTCTCCTCATTTATGCTGCATAATTTTCGAGGATAGAACTGGACTCTAGATAATAAAACATTGTAATTGACTTTTTAATGTTGGAAATATTTCTCATATGGTTTAGTCCCACCCCACTCCCCGAGGTCCAGTACAGGATGTTTATCCAGACGCTAGGAGTTTCTGTTCAACAGGGCTGATAAACACCTGCTATCAACACTCATTACATTTTTCCTTTGCGCTTTGGAATGGGTATGCCTTGAAGTCTTTTCCTCCCGTGGTTTCCACCACGTTCCGGGCAGTCCCAGGTCAACATCAGGAGGGTCTAGAGAGACATTGTGTGTATTTACCCTGTCTTCACATATCACGACATTAAAAGTTTATGAAAACACAAGTCTTTCAGTTTGGGGAACCAGTCACCAAACATTTCTGTGACGGGGTGTGTACACAATATTTTATAGATGTGTACATAGTTAATTTTAGTTAAAGGGTAGAAAGTAGACAATAGTTAATTAGTGACATTTACTTAAATGTCTCTGTAATCCTTGTGTTGCATGCTTTTTATACTTTGAATGATTTAAATGAAAATGTCCCCAATTTGCAATTCACAATATTCATATCTATGGTTCTGCCTTCTATTTGAGAGATAACATCAGATTTTTTCTAGCGTGATCTCATGATTTGCATCAGTCCGTCATTCTATGTCTTGCTGTATACCTTTTGTTTCTCACATATCTTTCTATCTAGTATACACTGTTGAGTCTGCCCCACCACACCTCCCAAATTTAATAGTTAAAGTAGACGGCCGCCTCTGGAACAGACCAGGCATTACCATCCTAAGCAAACAGGACGTTCATGTCAAAAAGGATTGAGAGCAAACCACTCTGAAAAATTTGCCACTTTTCAGCATCTTATGATATTCTAGAAAGAGGCATCCATTCTTCTTCAAGTGTTTAGAGTAGCTGCCAAATAAAGATCAGTCGACGGGGCGTCATTCTCTAAACGCTCTCTGACCATTACAGAATCCTTTGTCTCCGAATCTCCTTGGACTAATACTTAGTCATAAGGTCAAATACTTGCAACATTCGTGTTAAGAACGCATTATCCACACTAAAAAATGTGAGTTCGACAATTTTTTCTTCATAATGTATGGCTAATTTAATTCCATCTATTGAAATGTCTACTCCTTCGGGGTTCTGTCAGAGTAGCCCAGTTTCTCGATGCTTCTGCTTTTGATTATTATTTCCACGCTATTTGTTGTTTGCGGCTGAGCCTCAGAGAGAATACAATGTTGCCATTTGTCTCTTTACCGTCTCTACCGTGCCTTATTACGTGTGTGTGTGTGTGTGTGTGTGTGTGTGTGTGTGCGTGCGTGTGTGTGTGTGTGTGTGTGTGTGTGTGTGTGTGTGTGTGTGTGTGTGTGTGTGTGTGTGTGTGTGTGTGTGTGTGTGTGTGTGTGTGTGTGTGTGTGGTGTACGTGCAGCCCTTCTCGACAGTACAGGGCAATGCATAGACCTGGTGAAAGACATCTGAGCTGCAGCTCTGCAGGAGGACCGGCCAAAGAACCTGGTGCTGCTGCAGGAGGCCAAGAAAAGTCAGTTTGGCTTTCTGAGCCGCAGGCCGAGTCCACCCTGCAAGTTCTCTGAATCTCCCATTGGTAGAGAGACACTCACTCGGTTTACATATTGTGTATTAAGTGAAACAGGAAATATATTGTTTCTGACCCATGAGTCTTACTGTATAGTATACAGTATGTAAGACAGAGCAGAGAAGATGATAGCTGTAAGAAATGTCACGCACGTTTTCAGTTTTAAGACCACTATTTGCACAGTAGAGATTTATCAGCTGTTGAAGTGTAGATTGGTTGAACAACATTTTGACCTCAACATTGGTTATGGAGTCAGGGCCTCAGAAGAGTTGCATAAGTGTTTTGCATGCTTTCTATCTTGATTTCGAGTTATTGAACACACGCACGCACTCATGCTTTCGCCTTTACATTCTGAATGCACGCACATCTGTCTCATCAGATACAGTGACAGATACCACGAAGTCCCACAACTATAGCTCTTATTGTATGCAGCTATCTGAGTTTTACGCTGATGCAGCATACTGACTTTCATTGCCCAAACATAAAACACGTGTGTTTTATTCATTGTGGTCTTTCCTAACCACTTTCTCCTCATCTGTATCCAGAAGCAATTTATCGCGTTTTCCCCCCTCAGTCAGGCACGTCCGTTAGAGAATAATTGAAAGCCCCTATAAATGCATTTAATTAAACCTTTTTCTTTCTCAGTTACACAGAGGTGAGTTCGATTTTCTGATGCATTGCAGTGGTGTTTTAAACACTATGTCGATGCGTTGATTTGCGCCTGATAGTTCTGTCTACTTGTGAATGACATATTAATTATTGACACATCATCACTTTCATATTCCCGCAACATAGTCAAACATGAAATGCAATATCGCAGGTAAAACTCACACCTGTCATTATGCTCATAGCTATGTTGGATACAATAATTCATTTGCGGTAGTAAATGCTGATTCTTGCGCCCCCTTCCAAGAAAATTCCTGAATTGACAGTGTTTAAGGATGATATTGCTGTTTTGTAGCTCACCTCAGGAGGTTGGAGGGGAGAGAGGCAGTCCTCAGGCACTTGGTTTCGGCTTACTGGCCCCCACTCCCAGGAGTCCCAATGGGGGGCCAGAAGCTGAGGATCTGTGGGATCTCGGGTGCTTCAGAATTGCCCAGAAATACTAGTCATTGGGCCAGAGAGGGAGTTCCCACCAGGCCCCTGCCACTGGGGGTGGCCAAGCCTGTCCCTCGGCCCCCCACTCAACAGGCCCTGCACGGCAGAGACTGGGCGACAACTGGGCCTTTCCTCCTCATGAAGCCAGTCCTGGGACACTGCTGTTCCTAACGGCCAGCACTGGTCTCCCCTCTATTCCAGGAAACCTCTCCTTTCAAGACAAGATTTCAAACCCTGCCAGTCCTCTGGGTGCCAAGGACTTCCTGTGGCCTGCAGAGTTGTCCAAAAGAGAGAAACGTGACCACTGGGTTCATCCCTTGGAGCTTTACCCATAAAGCATTAATACGACATTTATTGCAGGTTCTAAGCCTTTGTAAATGCCAAAATCATGAGAGAGAATGTTTTGTTTTTGCAATGTTTTGTCTTGCATCTAGCGACACAGTTATTACAACATGAAATTCTTTAAAAATCTTTAAATGCGCACTGTTCTGTATACAGAGCTACTCAAAAGCCGAGTGCGAACCAGCATTGTGGTCAGTTGGCAGACTTGAGAAACAGCCGAACAGGAAGAGGCACTCAGCCCTCGTGGACCTTGATATGCTGCGTAACAGAATCATTGGTTGTGGACAGTAGACTTTTATCTATGAGGGGGAAAGGAGTCAAGGTTTCATTGGCTGAAATTCTACACTCCTCGAGAGATTTTCCTTAGAATCCGAGGGGCATACCCTGTTCTAGTTTGCACAGAGCGTAGCTTATTAAGGCCCTGAAATGTTATTTTTAGTTTGGTTCGTGAGAAAAAGTAGATGTGGCGACCAAATATGAGATATTGGTTGTCAAACTTTGAAAGACAGAAAGTTTAGATCCTACAATGTTGTTCAGAAGTAGGTCGACACAAAATATAATCTGATCATTTTAAATAAATTATGTTTTCCATAGACAGATTGACATGCTGTGGGCCCATCTAATGGTGTGCGTGGTCCCTCTCTTCGCCCCCGCAGGGTTCCTACGAGGAGGCTAAAGAGAAGTATCAGATTCATGCCCAACATCCAGACATCATGCTGAGGAAACCAAACTGCATACAGGCGGTACCCAGCATAAATGACCTTTGACCATATTTATTTTTTTCTACTTACATACCGAACGGCATTTCCCGATTACCTTGTAGCAGAATTTCCACGGAAAAAGAGTTGAGGTTAGTACTCTGTATTTTTTTTTGGCGTATTATACGGGTTTGAAAATGCTCATATGCATACCTCCCCTGTTGTATTGCCTCATGAATATAATGTATGCGAGCCCCCTAGCCCCTACCCATGATTGAGATTATCGAGAGCCTTTTAATGATTTGTCTCTAAGAAGAAACATGGTTGTACACTGAGTGCAGAGCACTTGGCCTCTCGCTAAGAAGTTCTCTCTATTACATGCTTAACTAGACAAACGGTCCTCAATTCTCCTCTCAACGCTATTCCTCTCGTATTTCTATTTATTCTATGTTTGGGACTCGCAAGGTCGCTTGAGCTGGCAATCAGGAAGTTCATCTGTCAGCACGCTGCTAATCTGGCAGGCTCATCCCGTAGCGCAGCACTGTCAACACACTGCTGGCTGGTGGTCTATGGCAGCCAAAAAGCCAGCTGAGTAGTTGTGCTTGCATTATCATATACTGTACATTGCTAGCATAACAGTTATGTTACGTTTTGCGGAGGTCCAATTGGTGTATCACAGTCCTAATGTAGTATCTAACAACCCTGGTGATGCAGCCACGAACATTACCAGAATTTATTCAATTAAATGATGCATGCCGTGAACGACAACTTGTTACTTCACTGGAGACACGCCCAAACAGGCGAAAGGGATTCCTGACAGGAGAACAGACGAAGGAACTGGAAAGAATTAAAAGGCCTCGAAGGTCAGCTTTAGTCGTACATGATGACACAAGTGAGGCCAGATTCACTCACTTATAAAGACCTGCGTTTTGTTGCCAAATCCGCACCACAGCGGAGAATCATTTGGCAGCCGGAGACATGCCTTCCAGCAGAGCTGCCGGTTGTCAGACAGGTACTGAACTCCAGGCATAGATAGAGAGGGGTACACTAATGATCTGAGGAAACTCCATGAATGAGAGAAGAAAACACAGGAAGTGAAAACTTCTCGATCCTGTCATGAGAAACACTTTGGGCTAGCTCAGGGGCCATGTTTGTTTGACAGATAAGTTATGTTTATGAACGATGTCTGATGCTATGCTTTCCTCAGTTGCTCATCTTTTCGCCAACTCCACAAATGACTAGAAGGACTGGCAAGCAATCCGGCACATTAAGTCCTCAGATTTATAGACTCAACAACATACATGCTGATCTCCCAGTTCCATCCCAGACTCCGATATGATGTGCCGTTGGTCCTCTCTTCTTCGGGCCTCGACTGTATGGCTAATCCTCCGCCCATGGAGAGTACGATTCGTCGCTGCGTTATCTTGAATCCCAAAAGGCAGAGAACCCTTTAAACGCTTCCACAATTTAGAGTGGAACCCAAAAACATTATCCTATGTATCGTTTTTGAATCCCTGTGGAGAAGCGCATGAACAGCGTCACATGCATGATGTAGCATGCGGATCTGAAGAGATCTATGAGAAGGACCACGCCGAGCTGATGGAGCCCGTTACCAACCAGAACCCGCGCTATGTGGAGATCCATAGACACTCGGAGGTAAATATCTGCAATGTTCCATCTCCAGATAGGCTTTGTTGTTGCAAAATCGTTGATGCCTAGCCTCCTGTGTCCTTTGGCTGTGAGATATCCCACGGGCCATCCAGACAACACGCTGACCGTTGCCCTTTTTCTCCCCAGGGAGAAACCCACCAGCCACTCCTCGAGAGATGAAGCCGAGTCATGTGATACACAATCTGCTAGCCACACTGTTTCTTAATCACAGTGCAACTAAATTCGAAACACCGCAAGTACCTGGCAACCTTGGTTACGCCCATTAGACGCTGGCGCATGAGATTAGTATATCTCGACACCTCGGACGACGTTTGCCGCTTCCCTTTCATGAACCCCTGTCACGGCCGGGTTGATTTACCAGAGTTCGAATCTGGACTCCAGAGTCTTCTGATGGCATGTTGGTGCTATAGTTGCACTTTAACACTCGTATGGGCCTCGGTGCTGTAGTGTTGAACAGAAGTGTTTCCACTGGGTTTGTTGTTGAGTAGTGCACTGATCATTGGATCACAGGCCGGGACACTTCTCAATATATTTTTAAGGATACCCCCAACTGAACACTCTCAGCTTTTTCTTCCTCTATTCTCACTCCTCTCTCCAGCTTTACGTGAGGGTTGCTATGTATAAATTTAACCTCCTGAACACTTCGGTCAGACTCAACATGCAGAGATTCGGCGCCATGTTAGCCATGCCCCAACCCACCATGTATCAAGACCCTCTGCCCTGGCTCCAATCACAACCTTCTCTCAGCCTGTCAACCTGACTACAAAATAAGGGTAATATCCCGCCCATTTGTTTAGTTTGTTTTCGTCTACTATTCGTTCTTGTTAATTACAGTGAGCCAACAAGTGTGAAAAGGTCTCTTCACTGACACATCCAGTAGATGAGAGTACGTTCATCCTCCGTCATAATGTTGACCCAATGCATACCCATAAATATATATTATATATACTAAAATGTTAATAATCTATTCTTCTTTAGTCTGCACTCAATAAAGGTGAAAGAATGTATATATAGTACACTCCTTATCAGAAGCATCTTGTGCTGCAGAATCATTTGTTCATGTGTTCTGGACCTTCACTCCTGGGAGTAACTTGAGACTGCCATCCGATATACCAGCCATACACAGCAGATAATCCGCACCACTTATGTAAATCTCCCAGATATGCACTCCAAAATAACTGCAACATTCCATGTTCCAACTGCAACTGGCTGATGGGCATTCCTGAGATTGTAATCTAAATATTTGGAGCTGGGGGAGTTTGACAAAAGCCAGGAGAGAGGGAGAGGGAGAGGGGAGAGGGAGCAGGGGAGAGGAGCAGGGAGAGTTCCTTGTTTCCCATGCCAAAAATCTCAGGATCTCTGTCAGCGTGCACAGGGTGTGTGACTGTGGGTATGTGTGTGTGTTTGGTCAGTGTGAGTGGGTACATAGAAAAGGGCCTCACCCTTTATTGTAGGCCTCCTCCTCGATCTTTGCCTTGATCTCTGATCTGATCTCTGATCTGATCTCCTCTAGGTTGACGGAGGGCTGGGCTGGGGCAGATGGCTCAGCTTCCTGCTCTGCTACACTCTTTCCACTGCATTGTTTCATAGCGGAAAAAACACATAGAACATTTTACCAACAGACATCATGATGAGAGTGAGGAGTGCATCATGGTCATTAGGCTTTCCATCATAACACTGTGGCCTTGTGTTAATGGACAGGCTGGAACGCAGTTGAAAGGCAGGGTGCGGGGATGGCACCATCACTGCCAGGTAAGCTTGCGTAAAATACAAAGGTGCGAAGGCAAAATGTGTACATGGGGACTCTTAAAATGTCCCTGGCTTTTACTGAGCAGACACTTGATACATTGTTATTGTCTCTCTTGCTTTGAGAGATCCTGAGATTTTGGCATGGGGCGAACTAAGAGAGCACCTCTCCCTCTCCCTCTCCCTCTCCCTCTCCCTCTCCCTCTCCCTCTCCCTCTCTCCTGGCTTTTGTCAAGCTCCCCAGCCCAAATGTTTAGATTACAATCTCAGAATAGCCCATCAGCCAGTTGCAGTTGGGTTTTTATGGAATGTTGCACAGTTATTTTGGGTGCATAGACAATCTGGGAGTTGCATAAGGGTAGTGCAGTTATCTGCTGTGTATGGCCCCTGGTATCCGGATGGCAATGATTAATCAAGTTACTCCCCCGGGAACACTTCCTGAAGGTCAAGTACATGAGGCAAATATTCTGATACAGCACAAGATGTCTTCTGATAAGGGTGTACATATATTAAGGCCCCGCATCGCCCATTGTTTCACAGCGCTGTGAACTGACCTTGGGAACTAGTCAATACAGGCAAGGAGATAGATTGTGCTGAGTACAGTATGTATGTATATATTTATGGGTATGCATTAGGTCAACATTATGACAGAGGATGGAGGAACATACCTCTCATCTATAGCTGGATGTGTAGGCTCAGTGGGAAAGTTGCTTTTCACACTGTTGGCTTCACACTGTAATTAACAAGAACGAACAACATGCATGTAGACGAAGCAGACTAATAAACTTAAATAGACAGGAT
The DNA here is from genome assembly GCF_021184085.1 of Oncorhynchus gorbuscha. Classification (NCBI taxonomy): domain Eukaryota; kingdom Metazoa; phylum Chordata; class Actinopteri; order Salmoniformes; family Salmonidae; genus Oncorhynchus; species Oncorhynchus gorbuscha. The sequence goes on along the minus strand of NW_025748191.1, from coordinate 19,862 downwards.
ATTACCACTTAATCACGTGGTCAGGTTGACAGGCTGAGAAGGTTGTGATTGGGTAGAAAACATACCAGGACAGGAAGTGCTTGGCCCATGGTGGGTTGGGGGCTGGGTCCCATGGCAACGCTGGGGCCGGGTCCTGCCATGACCGGGGTCTGACCAGGGATGTTCAGGAGGTTAAATTTGGGGACTACCGCAACACTGACCCTCCGTCTGGGCAAAGCCTGATAAGGAACAATTGGAAAGGAGGGAGAGAGAGAGGGTGAGAGATAGAGGAAGAAGAAAATACAGGGAGTGTTCAGTTGGGGGGATTATCCTTAAAAATATATTGAGAAGTGTCAACCTGATATAACCAGTCAAATCCAGTGCATACTCTCAACAACAAACCCAGTGGAAACACTCTGTTCAACACTACAGCACCGGGGCCCCCCGGGTGGCACAGTGGTTAAGGGTGCTGTACCGCAGCACCAGCCGTGCCATCAGAGACTCTGGGTTCGCGCCCAGGCTCTGTCGTAACCGGCCGTGACCGGGAGGTTCATGGGGCGACGCACAATTGGCCTAGCGTCGTCCGGGTTAGGGAGGGCTTGGTCGGTAGGGATGTCCTTGTCTCATTACGCACCAGCGACTCCTGTGGAGCGCTAACCAAGGTTGCCAGGTGCACGGTGTTTCCTCCTCCGGGTTGGATGTGCACTGTGTTAAGAAGCAGTGTGGCTAGGTTGGGTTGTGTATCACATGACTTTCAACCTTCATCTCTCCCGAGGAGTTGTAGCGATGAGACAATTGGACACCACAAAATTGGGGAGAAAAAGGGGTAAAAACACGACAACACCAACCTTTCCCAGGGTCAGCGACATTGATCTGGATGGCCGTGGGACTCCATCATCTAACCAAAGGACACAGGAGAATGCAGTTTAAGGCAATCAACATTTTGCAACAACTCGCCTATCTGGAGATAAAGGGTTTGTGCAGATGTACCTCCAGTGTCTATGGATCCTCCATAGCAGCGACTGGAGTTCTGGTTGGCCAGCTTCTTGAACTCCATCAGCTCAGCGTGGTCCTTCTCATAGGTCCTCTTCAGATTCTCCACGTACTGCATCATCACCTCTGTGGCCTTGTTCATACGCTTCTCCTGTCACACAAAGGGTTCCAAAAGGGTTCTTTGGCTGTCCCCATAGGATAACCCTTTTTGGGTTCCATGTAGAACTGTCTGTGGAAAGCGTTTTACCTGGAACCCAAAAAGGGTTCTCCTATGAGGACAGACAAATAACCCTTTTAGGTTCAAGATAGCAGCAACGACAGTCATTACTCTCTATGGGCAGGAGAGTTAACCATACAGTCACACGAGAGCGAGAGAGAGAGAGAGAGACTCCAACACTGACACATCATATCAGGTCTGGGATCAGGTTTGGGGTCAGCAGCAATATGTTGTTAGTCTATAAATCACAAGGGACTTGTGTGACAACGGACATACCCGAGTCCTTCCCTAGTCATTTATTGGAGTTGGCTTTGGCGTGAACGATAACCTGAGGGAAAGCATAACATCAGACTAAATCGTTCATAAACATAACTTATCTGTCCAAAAACAAACATACCCATGGCCCTGAACATCCCAAAGTGTTTTTCTCATGACAGGATCATGGAAAAGTTTTCACTTCCACTCAATGTTTTCTTCTCTCATTCATGGGTTTCCTCAAATCATTAGTGTACCCCGCGGATGGCCTATCCTATCCTATGCCTGCGTTCCAGTACCTGTCTGACTGCTCCAACCATCTCAGCTCTGCTGGAGAGCCTGGTGGCCAGACGGTGCAGTACTGCTACTGTCTCTATGAGGCACTGGTAAGACTCCCGCTGCTCCATGTTACTCCACTGTGGTGCCGTGCACTGAGGAGACAACAGCAACAAAACACAGGTCTTTTATAAGTGAAAGTGAATCACAACTCATTTATTTTCCTGTGTCATCATGGCCGACTAAAGGCTGACCTTCAGAGAGCCTTTGAATTCTTCCAGTTCCTTCTCCGTGTTCTCCTCGGTCAGGGTCCGCTCCCGCTCCGCCTGTTTGAGCCGTGTCTCCAGTGTGTAGTTGTCGTTCCGGAACGCCAGCGACAGTTGAACAAAAGCGTTCTGTGGGGAGGATATGACTGTGTTTAATGTTCATTAAAACCGTCACCAGGGACACATTAGATACCATTATTAAGGACTGTGACACACCAACTCTCTGGACCTCCACAAAACTGTAACATAACTGTTATGCTAGCAATGTACAGTATGCGGTAATGCAAAGCACAACTACATCAGCTGGCTACCCAGCTGCCATATAGACCACCAACTAGCCAGTGTGTTGACAGTGCTGCTTGCTACCAGGCCTGAGATGAGCCTATAACGTGCAGCGATGCTGACAGATGAACTCCTGGTGCCATGCTGTCATGATCAAACGGTCTTTGCTGCAGAATCCCAAACATCGTCGCAGAGTACCGAGACAAGCGTTGAGAGGAAATTGGGGACTTCGACTGTCCTAGTGCACAACATGTATCCCCCTGGGAGGAACCGGTGTCTGGGCAGGCGGGGCTAAAGCCTAGGCCAAGTGCTCTGCACTCAAACAACACAGCCATGTTTGCATTTTCTTCTTAGAGACAGGAAATCATTAAGGCTCTCATTAGTCTCAATCATGGGTAGGGACTAGGGGCTTCCTGTACATTATATTCATGAGGCCACAGACAGAGGGAGAACATGCACTATGAAACTGTTACTGTTGTATAATACACTCTCCAGAGTAGATACTAACCTCAACTTCTTTTTCCGTGAGTGGAGGTGCACTACAAAATAATCAGAGAGGAAATATAGGTTCAGTATGTAAGTAGAAAAAAACTAAATATATGGTCAAAGGTCATTCCCTGTCAGTCTAAATACTGTGATACCCACCAGCCTGGTAGCCCTCTGTGCAGTTTGAGTTTCCTCAGCATGATGTCTGAGATGTTGGGCATGGCGTCTGACTTCTCTTTAGCCTCCTCATCAGTAGGAGACCCTGCAGGGGGCAGAAGAGAGGGACCAGGCCACACACACACACACCATTAGATAGTTACAACGTGGCAATCTGGCCTCTATGGGAAAACATAATTTATTTAAATGATCAGATTACTATTTTGATAATCGACCTACTTCTGAACAACATTGTACTGCAATTTTCTTGGATCACAAACTACTTCACTGATGTCTTTTCAAAGTTTGGGCAAACCAATATTAGCTGACTGGGTTCTCTCATGTTTTAGTTAACACTCACACCATCTGCTGGTGCAAACTAAAAATAACATTTCAGGTTGCCAATAAATTGCAGCTCTGTGCAAACTTAGAACAGAACATGCCCTCAGTTCTAAGGAAAATCTCTCGGGGTCAGTAAGGACTGTGACGTAGCTGGGAGCCTTGACTCCTTTCCCCCTCACTAGATAAAAGTCTACTGTCCACAACCAATGGTCTGTTACACAGCACTGTCTCCTCTCCAGGTCAGACACGGGGTAACACAGTACCTCTTTCCTGTTCAGCTGTTTCACTCAAGTCTGCCAACTTTGACCCCACAATGCTTTGGTTCCGCATCAGCTTGTGCTCCTGTATACAGAAGAACAGTGCACATTTAGATTTTTAAGAGCTTTCATGTTGTAATAACTGTGTCGCACAAAGATGTTTACAAGACCAAAACATTACAAGAACAAAACATTCTCTCTCATGATTTTGGCATTTACTAAAAGGCTTAAATCCCCAAAACATGCAATAAATGTCATATTAATGCTGTCAGGTGAAACTCAAGGGATGAACCCCGGTCGTTAAAAGGCTCCCATCGTACCTCTCTTATTTTGGACAGCTTCTGCACGTTGACAGGCTGTACAGGGAAGTCCTTGTACCCAGAGGACTTGAGCAGGGCATCCCGAGTCTTGTCTTGAAAGGAGAAGGTTTCCTCGTTTGTAGGGGGGAGACTTGGTGCCCCATTCCTGGCGTTGAGGGTTCCAGCAGTGTCCCAGGACACAGCTCTCATGAGGGGAGGAAAGGCCCCGATTGTCTTGATCTCTGCCGTGCAGGGGGCCTGTTGAGTGGGGGGCCGAGGGACAGGCTTGGCCACCCCAGTGGCAGGGGCCTGGTTGGGGGCTCGAACCAGCCCCTCCTCTGGCTTATTGACTAGTACTGGTTCTGGGCAATTCTTAGCTGTTACCCGGGGGTCACAGTTCTCCTTCTGGCCCCCATTGGGCTCCCTGGGGGGTGGGGGGCCAGAGTAGCGGGGAGCCAGGGTGCCTGAGGACACCTTACGCTTCTCATTGGGCTTCCAGTCCACCAACCTCCTGGTGCTCTAAAACAGCAATATCATAATTCCTTAAACACTGTCAATTCAGGAGAAACAAATAAGATTTTCTTGGAAAGGGGGCGCAAGAATGTCAACATTTACAATGTTCTACCGCAAATGAATTATTGTATCCAACATAGCTATGAGCATAGCTATTCTGGAGTGTAAACTCATGAGGGTTTTACTAACTACGTATTGCATTTTCATGTTTGACTAACTGTTGCAGGGTGCCACTTGAGAATGAGAGTGGTGGTGAGAGTGCTGTGCTACCTCATGCTCTGGTGTACTGGTGTCAGCCTGCTCCCTCGTAGACAGAACCTCCAATCGCTGCCAGAGAGGAGCACAAATCAACACACATCAACATAGTGTTAAAACACCACTACTGAGTACATCAGAAAAATCCATACTGGTCTTACCAGGCTGACAGGCGATGAGGGGGCATAGTTCACCTCTGTGGCTACAGCTGAAAGAAAAAGGTTTAATTAAATGCATTTTTTATATTTTTAAGCAAGGCTTTTCATGCGCTCAATTGAAGAGAGTGAGTATTCTCTAACAGACAGAAAGATGGACGTACCTATTTGAGGGGCTGTGATAAGAGAGCTGCTTCTGGACGGTACAGGTGAGGAGGATGGTGTGTGGTTAGGAGAAAGACCTGTGGATAAAACACACACGTGTTTTATGTTTGGGCAATGAAAGTCCAGTATGCTGCATCAGCATCGCTTTCCAGATAACAACGCCACAATAAAACTATAGTTATTGGGACTTCATTTGATATCTGTCACTGTAGTCTGTTACGTGAGGCAAGACTGGACTTATCTTGCGTGCATTCAGAATGCTGCAAGACGAAGGCATGAGGGCACGTACGTGATGTTCAGATAACTCCGGAAGTCAAGATAGAAGCATGCAGCAATTACAATGACTCACTTATGCAACTCAGCTAGCAGACCTGAGGGACCCTGTTTCACTTGTATTTCATAACCAATGTTGAGAGTCAAAATATTGTTCAACCAAATCTACACTTCAACAGCTGACTAAATCTCTACTGTGCAAATAGTGGTCTTAAACTGAAGAGCGTACGTGACATTTCTTGTATCATCTTTCTGCCTCTGTCTTACATACTGTATACTATACAGTAAGACTCATCGTTAAGTACTTGTATATTTCCCTGTTTCACTTGTACACAATATGTAAACCAGTGAGTGTCTCTCACCTGTGGGGGATTCAGAGAGGCTGCAGGTGGACTTTCGGCCCCTGCGGCTCAGGAAGCGGTCGCTGACTTTCTTGGCCTCCTGCAGCAGCACCAGGTTCTTCTGACGGTCCTCCTCTGAGAGCTGCAGCTCAGGCAGATGGTCTTTCACCAGGTCTATCACATTGCCTGTACTGTCTGAGAAGGATACACATGTACGCACGCGCGCACACACACACACACACACACACACACACACACACACACACACACACACACACACACACACACACACACACACACACACACACACACACACACACACACACACACACACACACACACACACACACACACACACACACACACACACACACACACACACACACACACACACACACACACACACACACGTAATTAAAACACAAACAGAGACAATAAGAGACAAATGGCAACAACCAATAGTATTCTCTCTGAGCTCAGCACAGAGCAACAAGCCAACGTAAATAGTAATCAAAGCAGAAGCATCCCGGCGCTGAGAGCTTGGGCTATGCTTTTCTAAGGACAAAGGGCACCAATCAGAAACTGATGACCAAACTTAGACATTTCAATAGATGGAATTAAATTAGCCATACAATGTTATGAAGAAAAAAATCCCAATGGAACTCACATTTTGAACAATGGACTTATGTACGTTTTGTTAACACGAGGCTATATTTAGCCTTTAAGTATTTGATTGTACCCACCGACTGTAGTGATTGGTCCTCCCAGGGAGTTTCGGGACAAGCGAGTTCTGGGACTGTGTGGTCTGGGAAAGAGAAACGTTTAGAATTAACAGACGCCGTGTTCTTACGACACAGTCTTTATTTACATTTAGCTACTCTAAACACTTGAAGAAGGACGGATTTTCTTTTCTAGAAATATCTCGATGCTGGCTTGGTTAAAGTGGCAAATTTTTCAAGAGGTGGTTTGCTCTCAATCCTTTTGACATGAACAGTCCTGTTCTCAGGATGAAATAACACATGTACCTGGTCTGTTCCAGAGGGCGACCGTCTGCTTGGACCACGGTCACGGTCGCTTGCTTTGGGAAGACAATGGTGGGAGCAGGCATCGCCACGGGAACTGCTCTACTTTCAACTGGTGTATACTAGATAGAAAGATATGTGAGAAACAAAAGGTTATGCAGCAAGACCAGAACTAGACTGCATGAAAAAGGTTTTGAGTGGACTTTTGAGGGACCTGGATCGCAGACATGGGATCCTGCCATAGAAAAAATCTGATATTTATCTCTCAAATAGAAGGCAAATTCATAGATATGGATATTGTGATTGCAAATTGGGGGACATTTTCATTTAAATCATTCAAAACATAAAAGCATGCAACACAAGGATTACAGAGACATTTGAGTAAACATGTCACTAATTGGCTTGTGTCACCGCAAAGGCACTTTCTCATTCTCTACCCTTTAACCTTCGTGCTTATGTACACATCTATAAAATATTGTGTACACACCGTCACAGAGATGTTTGGTGACTTGGTTCCCCAAACTGAAGACTTGGTGTTTTCATAAGCTTTTAATGTCGATATTAATGTGAAGACAGAGCCAAATATACACCTTAATGTCTCTCTAGACCCTCCCTGATGTTGACCATGGCTGGGACTGTATGGGGAACGTGGTGGAATCCGCAGGAGGAAAAAGACTTCAAGGCATACCCATTTCAAAGCACTTTTAAGGGGAAAAATAAATACACTTGTGGTCCTCTGTGATCGGTGGGTATTTCAGTGAGGCACTTAGCTCTGTTGACTAGCAGGTGGTCCATGGTTTCCAGCAGCAGCAGCATTTTTAGCTCAGAAGCACAATGTCAACAGCCTGAACCCCTGAACATCAGAAACTCTAGACAACGTCCCTCTGGACTAAACACATCCTGAACTCACTGGACCTCAGCATCCCAGGAGAGTGGAAGCACAGAATGAACTCTCACTTGAACCAAGTCAACCATATGAAGTATATTTCCAACATTAAAGGTCAGGCTTATATACCCTGTACATGTTTTATTTATATCCTAGAGTCCCAGTTCTATCCTCAGAGAAAATTATGCAAATAAACAGGGAGGCATTAAATTAACCTTCACTGAGAGCTTCACTGTGACCTTTGTCCTGGAAGAGAATGTGAATAAATGTTATCCCTGTAACAGTCTAAAACTGAAAGGCCAGGGCATTTTTTTAATAAAGGAGGATCATTTCATACGGCTGCCATACCCCCAGGTTAGATTACAGAGGCTCATTGCATTCCTCAGTGAAGTCTTATCTAGGCCGTGTTTATGACTGTCATGTTTGTCATTTATTGTCATGTCTTGTCCCTGTGCTCCCCATGCTGTTCGTTTCCCTCTGCTGGTCTTGTTTGGTTCTTTCCCCTCCTTCTGTCCCTCTCTCTCCCCCTCCCTCTCTCACTCTCTCGCTCTCTCTTCTCTCTATCGTTCCGTTCCTGCTCCCAGCTGTTCCTATTCCCCTAATCATCATTTAGTCTTCCCACACCTGTTCCCGATCCTTTCCCCTGATTAGAGTCCCTATTTATTCCTTTGTGTTCCGTTCCTGTCCCGTCGGTTCCTTGTATTGTATTCACCATGCTGTGATTGCGTTTCGCCCTGTCCTGTCGTGTTTTTGCTATGATTGTGTATCGCCCTGTCCTGTCGTGTTTTTTGCCTTCATCAGATGCTGCGTGTGAGCAGGTGTCTCTGTCGACTACGGCCTGCGCCTACCCGAAGCGACCTGCAGTCTGTGGCCGCTTCTCCAGTTGTTTCCCCTCTACAAGTCTAGAGGATTTCTGTTATTCCGTTTTGGACTTAAATAAACTCTGTTTCTGTTAAGTCGCTTTTGGGTCCTCTTTCACCTGCATGACAGAAGGAACCGACCAAGGAATGGACCCAGCGACTACAGACGCTCGTTACACTGCCGTCAGGATCCAAGGAGCCATGCTCGGCAGACACGAGCAGGAATTGTCTGCTGCTCGCCATGCCGTGGAGAACCTGGCCGCTCAGGTTTCCGACCTCTCTGGACAGTTCCAGAGTCTACGTCTCGTGCCACCTGTTACTTCCTGGCCTGCCGAGCCTCCAGAACCTAGGGTTAATAACCCACCTTGCTACTCCGGGCAGCCCACTGAGTGTCGCTCCTTTCTCACGCAGTGTGAGATTGTGTTCTCTCTCCAACCCAACACATACTCTAGAGAGAGAGCTCGGGTTGCTTACGTCATTTCACTCCTTACTGGCCGGGCTCGAGAATGGGGCACAGCTATCTGGGAGGCAAGGGCTGATTGCTCTAACAAATTCCAGAACTTTAAAGAGGAGATGATTCGGGTTTTTGACCGTTCAGTTTTTGGTAGGGAGGCTTCTAGGGCCCTGGCTTCCTTATGCCAAGGTGAACGGTCCATAACGGATTATTCTATTGAGTTTCGCACTCTTGCTGCCTCTAGTGAGTGGAACGAGCCGGCGCTGCTCGCTCGTTTTCTGGAGGGACTCCACGCAGTGGTTAAGGATGAGATTCTCTCCCGGGAGGTTCCATCAGATGTGGATTCTTTGATTGCTCTCGCCATCCGCATAGAACGACGGGTAGATCTTCGTCACCGGGCTCGTGGAAGAGAGCTCGCATCAACGGTGTTTCCCTGCTCCGCATCGCAACCATCTCCCTCCTCTGGCTTTGAGACTGAGCCCATGCAGCTGGGAGGGATTCGCATCTCGAATAAGGAGAGGGAATGGAGGATCACCAACCGCCTGTGCCTCTATTGCGGAGTTGCTGGACATTTTGTTAATTCATGTCCAGTAAGAGGCCAGAGCCCATCAGTAAGCGGAGGGCTACTGGTGAGCGCTACTACTCAGGTCCCTTCATCTAGATCTTGTACTACTATGTCGGTCCATCTACGCTGGACCGGTTCGGTGCTACATGCAGTGCTTTGATTGACTCTGGGGCTGAGGGTTGTTTCATGGACGAAGCATGGGCTCGGAAACATAACATTCCTTTCAGACCGTTAGACAGGCCTACGCCCATGTTTGCCTTAGATGGTAGTCATCTTCCCAGTATCAAATTTGAGACACTACCTTTAACTCTCACAGTATCTGGTAACCACAGTGAGACTATTTCTTTTTTGATTTTCCGTTCACCGTTTACACCTGTTGTTTTGGGTCATCCCTGGCTAGTATGTCATAATCCTTCTATTAATTGGTCTAGTAATTCTATCCTATCCTGGAACGTTTCTTGTCATGTGAAGTGTTTAATGTCTGCCATCCCTCCCCGTTTCTTCTGTTCCTACTTCTCAGGAGGAACCTGGCGATTTGACAGGAGTGCCGGAGGAATATCATGATCTGCGCACGGTCTTCAGTCGGTCCCGAGCCAACTCCCTTCCTCCTCACCGGTCGTATGATTGTAGTATTGATCTCCTTCCGGGGACCACTCCTCCTCGAGGTAGACTATACTCTCTGTCGGCTCCCCGAACGTAAGGCTCTCGAGGATTATTTGTCTGTGTCTCTTGACGCCGGTACCATAGTGCCTTCTTCTTCTCCGGCCGGGGCGGGGTTCTTTTGTTAAGAAGAAGGACGGTACTCTGCGCCCTGCGTGGATTATCGAGGGCTGAATGACATAACGGTTAAGAATCGTTATCCGCTTCCCCTTATGTCATCAGCCTTCGAGATTCTGCAGGGAGCCAGGTGCTTTACTAAGTTGGACCTTCGTAACGCTTACCATCTCGTGCGCATCAGAGAGGGGGACGAGTGGAAAACGGCGTTTAACACTCCGTTAGGGCATTTTGAGTACCGGGTTCTGCCGTTCGGTCTCGCCAATGCGCCAGCTGTTTTTCAGGCATTAGTTAATGATGTTCTGAGAGACATGCTGAACATTTTTGTTTTTGTCTATCTTGACGATATCCTGATTTTTTCTCCGTCACTCGAGATTCATGTTCAGCACGTTCGACGTGTTCTACAGCGCCTTTTAGAGAATTGTCTCTACGTAAAGGCTGAGAAGTGCTCTTTTCATGTCTCCTCCGTTACTTTTCTCGGTTCCGTTATTTCCGCTGAAGGCATTCAGATGGATTCCGCTAAGGTCCAAGCTGTCAGTGATTGGCCCGTTCCAAGGTCACGTGTCGAGTTGCAGCGCTTCTTAGGTTTCGCTAATTTCTATCGGCGTTTCATTCGTAATTTCGGTCAGGTTGCTGCCCCTCTCACAGCTCTTACTTCTGTCAAGACGTGTTTTAAGTGGTCCGGTTCCGCCCAGGGAGCTTTTGATCTTCTAAAAGAACGTTTTACGTCCGCTCCTATCCTCGTTACTCCTGACGTCACTAGACAATTCATTGTCGAGGTTGACGCTTCAGAGGTAGGCGTGGGAGCCATTCTATCCCAGCGCTTCCAGTCTGACGATAAGGTTCATCCTTGCGCTTATTTTCTCATCGCCTGTCGCCATCTGAGCGCAACTATGATGTGGGTAACCGTGAACTGCTCGCCATCCGCTTAGCCCTAGGCGAATGGCGACAGTGGTTGGAGGGCGACCGTTCCTTTTGTCGTTTGGACAGACCATAAGAACCTTGAGTACATCCGTTCTGCCAAACGACTTAATGCCCGTCAAGCTCGTTGGGCGTTGTTTTTCGCTCGTTTCGAGTTTGTGATTTCTTACCGTCCGGGTAGCAAGAACACCAAGCCTGATGCCTTATCCCGTCTGTTTAGTTCTTCTGTGGCTTCTACTGATCCCGAGGGGATTCTTCCTTATGGGCGTGTTGTCGGGTTAACAGTCTGGGGAATTGAAAGACAGGTTAAGCAAGCACTCACGCACACTGCGTCGCCGCGCGCTTGTCCTAGTAACCTCCTTTTCGTTCCTGTTTCCACTCGTCTGGCTGTTCTTCAGTGGGCTCACTCTGCCAAGTTAGCTGGTCATCCCGGTGTTCGAGGCACTCTTGCGTCTATTCGCCAGCGCTTTTGGTGGCCGACTCAGGAGCGTGACACGCGCCGTTTCGTGGCTGCTTGTTCGGACTGCGCGCAGACTAAGTCGGGTAACTCTCCTCCTGCCGGTCGTCTCAGACCGCTCCCCATTCCTTCTCGACCATGGTCTCACATTGCCTTAGACTTCATTACCGGTCTGCCTTTGTCTGCGGGGAAGACTGTGATTCTGACGGTTGTCGATAGGTTCTCTAAGGCGGCACATTTCATTCCCCTCGCTAAACTTCCTTCCGCTAAGGAGACGGCACAAATCATTATTGAGAATGTATTCAGAATTCATGGCCTCCCGTTAGACGCCGTTTCAGACAGAGGCCCGCAATTCACGTCACAGTTTTGGAGGGAGTTCTGTCGTTTGATTGGTGCGTCCGTCAGTCTCTCTTCCGGGTTTCATCCCCAGTCTAACGGTCAAGCAGAGAGGGCCAATCAGACGATTGGTCGCATACTACGCAGCCTTTCTTTCAGAAACCCTGCGTCTTGGGCAGAACAGCTCCCTGGGCAGAATACGCTCACAATTCGCTTCCTTCGTCTGCTACCGGGTTATCTCCGTTTCAGAGTAGTCTGGGTTACCAGCCTCCTCTGTTCTCATCCCAGCTTGCCGAGTCCAGCGTTCCCTCCGCTCAAGCGTTTGTCCAACGTTGTGAGCGCACCTGGAGGAGGGTGAGGTCTGCACTTTGCCGTTACAGGGCACAGACGGTGAGAGCCGCCAATAAACGCAGGATTAAGAGTCCAAGGTATTGTTGCGGCCAGAGAGTGTGGCTTTCCACTCGCAACCTTCCTCTTACGACAGCTTCTCGTAAGTTGACTCCGCGGTTCATTGGTCCGTTCCGTGTCTCCCAGGTCGTCAATCCTGTCGCTGTGCGACTGCTTCTTCCGCGACATCTTCGTCGCGTCCATCCTGTCTTCCATGTCTCCTGTGTTAAGCCCTTTCTTCGCACCCCCGTTCGTCTTCCCCCCCCCCCGTCCTTGTCGAGAGCGCACCTATTTACAAGGTACATAAGATCATGGACATGCGTTCTCGGGGACGGGGTCACCAATACCTAGTGGATTGGGAGGGTTACGGTCCTGAGGAGAGGAGTTGGGTTCCGTCTCGGGACGTGCTGGACCGTTCACTCATCGATGAGTTCCTCCGTTGCCGCCAGGATTCCTCCTCGAGTGCGCCAGGAGGCGCTCGGTGAGTGGGGGGGTACTGTCATGTTTGTCATTTATTGTCATGTCTTGTCCCTGTGCTCCCCATGCTGTTCGTTTCCCTCTGCTGGTCTTGTTTGGTTCTTTCCCTCCTTCTGTCCCTCTCTCTCCCCCTCCCTCTCTCACTCTCTCGCTCTCTCTTCTCTCTATCGTTCCGTTCCTGCTCCCAGCTGTTCCTATTCCCCTAATCATCATTTAGTCTTCCCACACCTGTTCCCGATCCTTTCCCCTGATTAGAGTCCCTATTTATTCCTTTGTGTTCCGTTCCTGTCCCGTCGGTTCCTTGTATTGTATTCACCATGCTGTGATTGCGTTTCGCCCTGTCCTGTCGTGTTTTTGCTATGATTGTGTATCGCCCTGTCCTGTCGTGTTTTTTGCCTTCATCAGATGCTGCGTGTGAGCAGGTGTCTCTGTCGACTACGGCCTGCGCCTACCCGAAGCGACCTGCAGTCTGTGGCCGCTTCTCCAGTTGTTTCCCCTCTACAAGTCTAGAGGATTTCTGTTATTCCGTTTTGGACTTAAATAAACTCTGTTTCTGTTAAGTCGCTTTTGGGTCCTCTTTCACCTGCATGACAATGACTGAGTGAAACGAGTGACAGTATACTTCTAGGAGGTGTAACTCAGTGGTTCTGGTGAGGCAGTCATCCGCTCAACACAAATCTGTATATAGGTCCTGATTGTACACAGACAGCTTTCAGGAAGCCTCTACTTTTTGTCTCAAAAACAGAGTTTCAAGAGCATGTTTTCTGGGAGACATACTGGACTAGGCAAAGCCACATTCAGAGACTCATAAAACATCCAATCTGTCCACTGCTCTGTACAAGTCTACTCAACTCAATAAACACACTGTGCTGGACACACTGTGCTAACCTGTCTTGACCACCAGCGCAGTGCAAATGATCTCATCAACACAAAAAACAGGTAATAAGAGGCTCTGGGGAAAAAAGGTTGTAATCTGGACAGAAGAGGAAAGAACATCCTGCTCATGTTTTTGCTGGGATTAATTACATATTTTCACTGTTGAGTGAAGCTTTGTTCCTGAGCCAAAAATAGAAGTGGATGAAACGCACCCATAAAGCACAGGAATCCCAAACTCAAATCATGAATGAAATAAAGTCTGGTGAAAGACAGTGAAAGGATTCATTGTTAATAAAGATACACACATCCAAAACACACTAACATGTATTAGCAATGAATATGTGAGCAACACTATGAGCATAGATATGCAAATCAGTATAGCTTGTCAATACTGAGGTTCTAGGTTCTGTATTAATGAGATAGTGTCATGTATAGCTCTGAGTGCAACATACCACAGCTTTAGAGTGAAGGTTTAATGTAATGGATAGGTACTCACTGTGCTGGGTGAGCTGGAGGAACTGTCGAGCTCCTCAGGGGAATCCTCTTCTTCTTCCGGGAGGACGGGCATTACGGGGGGCTGTGGGGCTCGGGGTCGTGTCAGGGGGAAGAAAAAGGGGCTCTCAGCTGGAGTGGGTTGGGTAGGGGATTCCTCTAACTGCTGTTCAGTCTGAACCCAGGGAAAGCAGTACAACTCGTGGCCCCCTCCTTCCTGGAACCAGAATGATATGCATGCAAGCAGGAAGTCACACAGGTACAGGTGAGAATACACAGCCTCTGATGGCTTCTAACTACCAGGGAAACCACAAAGAAGCATGACGCTTCCTCACATAGGATAAGTGTATAGATACATTTGCTTATGAACGGGTGTGCCAACTGGTGGTGGCTATGTCTGTTTGAACTTTGATGTTGGAAGACAAAAACCTATGACGTCATAAGGAAAGGGCCTTGTAGACATACATTCAAAGTCTGTAAATAGTATTGCAGTTGCACTGTTCTGGTCATCTCCGTGTAAAAGGAGCAATGAGCACCAACATGTGACGCTTATAGGTTACATATCACAAGTCTGTATTATTAGAAGGCATAGATTTTTCAATCATTTTCCATTTTAAAAATGTGGCATATGTCAACACTTTGATTTGTGGATAAACAGATGGAAAAGGGGTCTTAGTAAACATCTTCCAGAAAAAGTCTTAAAAGGTATCAGAAATACATTAAAAACAATCATGTTGAAGAAAAGATCCCTGCCAACTATTATCAACACTTCTATTTAGTTTTGCAGAAATGATTTGCCTTCTGTAAGTTTAAGTAATATTGCCTTGTGTCTTGTCATTTTGTTATCAAAAACCCACAGATCTTTAAGATGTTTTCTAATTTCTCTCCCTCATGAGGAGGGAGGATAATGACATTTCACAGAAATAACAAGTAATGGTAGACCTACCAATTAGTTATAATGTTTCTACTGATAATAATATTGGTAACAGAGTGATTGAAAAATCTGCAACATAATGACTGCAATTGAATTGGCCAAAATGGAAAATCATAGTAGTCACAAACCACAGTTGCAGTACAACAGAGTACAGGACAGTAGAGCACAGTAAAGTAGAGTACACTATAATTGATTGGACTCTACTGCACTTTACTGTACTGTACTGTGCTCTACTGTTTTCTACTGTGCTGTACGATGTCCAAACTTGTGAAACATAGACGTCTATGATTGGTTCAGATTTGGTCCGGTCTGTGTAGAATAATACCCAAACATGCAAAGGAGGATATTACATTTCTCTACCTTTGTGTACCTATTCAGGTTGTATCACCATGAATATAAATGACATTCACTATTGTATTTCTGTATAGTCCAGATCAAGGACCCATGTGATTTTTGTTACCATCATTATACTATCGGGTGTTGATCCACTTCACGTACTAACCAAAATACACTGAGCAAAAATATAAACGCAACAGGTAAAGTGTAGGTCCCATGTTTCATGAGCTGAAATAAAAGATCCCAGAAATTATCCATATGAACCAAAATCGTATTTCTCTCAAATTGTGTGTTTTATATCCCTGTTAGTGAGCATTTCTCCTTTGCCAAGATAATCCATCCACCTGACAGTTGTGGAATCTCAAAAGCTGATTAAACAGCATGATAATTACACAGGTGCACCTTGTGCTGAGGACAATAAATGTTCAGTTTTGTCACACAACGCAATGCCACAGATGTCTCAAGGTTTGAGGGAGCATACAATTGGCATGCTGACTGCAGGAATGTCCACCAGAGCTGTTGCTAAATAATCTTATGTTAATTTCTCTACCATAAGCCGCCCCTAACGTAATGTTAGAGAATTTGTCAGTACGTCCAACCGGCCTCATAACCTCAGACCACATGCAACCATGCCAGCCCAGGACTTCCACATCTGGCTTTTTCACCTGCAGGATCATTTGAGAGCAGCCACCCGGACAGCTGATGAAACTGTGAGTTTGTACAACCAAATAATTTCTGCACAAACTGTCAGAAACCGTCTCGGGGAAGCTCGTCTGCGTGCTCGCCGTCCTCACCAGGGTCTTTACCTGACTGCAATTCGGCATCGTAGTTCGGCACCTTCAATGGCCACTGGCACGCTGGAGAAGTGTGCTCTTCATGGATGAATCTCGGTTTGAACTGTACCGGGCAGATGGCAGACAGCGTGTATGGCGTTGTGTGGGCGAGTGGTTTGCTGAACAGAGTGCCCCATGGTGGTACGGACAACAAACACAATTGCATTTTACAGACTGCAATTTTAATGCACAGAGATAACGTGACGAGATCCTGAGGCCCATTGTCGTGCCATTCATCCGCCTCCATCACCTCATGTTTCAGCATGATAATGCATGGCTTCATGTCGCAAGGATCTGTACACAATTCCTGGAAGCTGAAAATGTCCCAATTCTTCCATGGCCTACATACTCACCAGACATGTCACTCATTGAGCAGCTTTGGCATGCTCTGGATCGACGTATATGACAGCGTTCCCGCCAATATAAAATAAAAAATTCCGGAGTTCTAAATTGAGCAGCTGCTGAAAAATGAGCTCCTGTATTTATTGAGATTTAAATGTTTTTTTAGAGTGAAGTACATCGAAAAAATCAAGAGAAAACTGCAAGACTCAATAGAAGACAAAACAAGGAACAAACTAAACAAGACAGGCTTTTGAAAAATTAACTATTTTTTTCATAAAATTGTACAGTTATCTTAGCTAGGTGAATTGCTAGCAGAATTGTTTACTTGTTGCTAAGCAGTTGCTAGGGACTCTCCTGGAAGAAGCTAGCTAGCTTACAAAGAATAACAACAAAAAATATCTAGTTAACAGAAGAAAGGAAGACAAAATAAGGACAAAAGAAGGACAGAAGAAAAAGGAAAAGAAAGAGGACAACAAAGTGAAACAGTCAGCACTTCTATTGCAACTTCGTATTTCGTCGTCCTAACGTAGTCTACACTGCTATCTGCCCAGCAGCTAGCCAGCTAGCAAACGTCCACCGTCTACCGAATAGCAGCACTGTAGAAACTATTACACTCAACTGAACGACTTGATTAGTGTAGTGTTAGCTAGCTACATAGTTGTCTTTGCTGTCTTCGTATCCAAAATAATTGTGTAGTTTAGAGCGTGTAGTCTTAGAGTGATTATCTTAATTTACCGAGGTTAGCTAGCCAGCTATTTGTCGTCCTTAACGTAGGAGACACTGCTAGCTAGCCAACAGCTAGCCAACGTCTACTGAATAGAACTTCCGCACTCAACAACCCGGTCGCATTCCGCTTCGCTCAACAGGTAGTATCACATTTTTCATTTCATTTCATTACAGCACAACGGTTTGATTTGTTTGATCGTAGCTAGCTACATAGCTAGCTACATAGCCGTCTGTGTATCAAAGATAATTGTGTAGTCTAGAGCGATTTTCTAGGTTAGCTAGCCAGCTATTGTCGTTCTTTTAACGCAACGTAACGTAATCAACACTGCTAGCTAGCCAGCTAGCCCCCGAATAGCAGCACTGTAGAAACTACTACACTCAACGGAACGACTTGATTAGTGTAGTGTCAACAACGCAGCCACTGCCAGCTAGCCTACTTCAGCAGTACTGTATCATTTTTAATAATTTTAGTCAATAAGATTCTTGCTACGTAAGCTTAACTTTCTGAACATTCGAGACGTGTAGTCCACTTGTCATCCCAATCTCCTTGCATTAGCGTAGCCTCTTCTGTAGCCTGTCAACTATGTGTCTGTCTATCCCTGTTCTCTCCTCTCTGCACAGACCATACAAACGCTCCACACCGCGTGGCCGCTGCCACCCTAATCTGGTGGTCCCAGCGCGCACGACCCACGTGGAGTTCCAGGTCTCCGGTAGCCTCTGGAACTGCCGATCTGCAGCCAACAAGGCAGAGTTCATCTCAGCCTATGCCTCCCTCCAGTCCCTCGACTTCTTGGCACTGACAGAAACATGGATCACCACAGATAACACTGCTACTCCTACTGCTCTCTCTTCGTCCGCCCACGTGTTCTCGCACACCCCGAGAGCTTCTGGTCAGCGGGGTGGTGGCATAGGGATCCTTATCTCTCCCATGTGGTCATTCTCTCTTTCTCCCCTTACCCATCTGTCTATCGCCTCCTTTGAATTTCATGCTGTCACAGTTACCAGCCCTTTCAAGCTTAACATCCTTATCATTTATCGCCCTCCAGGTCCCTCGAGAGTTCATCAATGAGCTTGATGCCTTGATAAGCTCCTTTCCTGAGGACGGCTCACCTCTCACAGTTCTGGGCGACTTTAACCTCCCCACGTCTACCTTTGACTCATTCCTCTCTGCCTCCTTCTTTCCACTCCTCTCCTCTTTTGACCTCACCCTCTCACCTTCCCCCCTACTCACAAGGCAGGCAATACGCCGACCTCATCTTTACTAGATGCTGTTCTTCCACTAACCTCATTGCAACTCCCCTCCAAGTCTCCGACCACTACCTTGTATCCTTTTCCCTCTCGCTCTCATCCAACACTTCCCACACTGCCCCTACTCGGATGGTATCGCGCCGTCCCAACCTTCGCTCTCTCTCCCCGCTACTCTCTCCTCTTCCATCCTATCATCTCTTCCCTCTGCTCAAACCTTCTCCAACCTATCTCCTGATTCTGCCTCCTCAACCCTCCTCTCCTCCTTTCTGCATCCTTTGACTCTCTATGTCCCCTATCTTCCAGGCCGGCTCGGTCCCCCTCCCGCTCCGTGGCTTGACGACTCAATGCGAGCTCACAGAACAGGGCTCCGGAAGGCCGAGCGGAAATGGAGGAAAACTCGCCTCCCTGCGGACCTGGCATCCTTTCACTCCCTCCTCTCTACATTTTCCTCCTCTGTCTCTGCTGCTAAAGCCACTTTCTACCACTCTAAATTCCAAGCATCTGCCTCTAACCCTAGGAAGCTCTTTGCCACATTCTCCTCCCTCCTGAATCCTCCTCCCCTCCCCCCTCCTCCCTCTGCAGATGACTTCGTCAACCATTTTGAAAAGAAGATCGACGACATCCGATCCTCGTTTGCTAAGTCAAACAACACCGCTGGTTCTGCTCACACTGCCCTACCTGTGCTCTGACCTCTTTCTCCCTCTCTCTCCAGATGAAATCTACGTCTTGTGACGGCCGGCCGCCCAACAACCTGCCCGCCGACCTATCCCCTCCTCTCTTCTCCAGACCATTTCCGGAGACCTTCTCCCTTACCTCACCTCGCTCATCAACTTGCTCCCTGACCGCTGGCTACGTCCCTTCCGTCTTCAAGAGAGCGAGAGAGTTGCACCCTTCTGAAAAACCTACACTCGATCCCTCCGATGTCAACAACTACAGACCAGTATCCCTTCTTTCTTTCTCTCCAAAACTCTTGAACGTGCCGTCCTTGGTCAGCTCTCCCGCTATCTCTCTCAGAATGACCTTCTTGATCCAAATCAGTCAGGTTTCAAGACTAGTCATTCAACTGAGACTGCTCTTCTCTGTATCACGGAGGCGCTCCGCACCGCTAAAGCTAACTCTCTCTCCTCTGCTCTCATCCTTCTAGACCTATCGGCTGCCTTCGATACTGTGAACCATCAGATCCTCCTCTCCACCCTCTCCGAGTTGGGCATCTCCGGCGCGGCCCACGCTTGGATTGCGTCCTACCTGACAGGTCGCTCCTACCAGGTGGCGTGGCGAGAATCTGTCTCCTCACCACGCGCTCTCACCACTGGTGTCCCCCAGGGCTCTGTTCTAGGCCCTCTCCTATTCTCGCTATACACCAAGTCACTTGGCTCTGTCATAACCTCACATGGTCTCTCCTATCATTGCTATGCAGACGACACAC
>NW_025748190.1:25000-39263 GCF_021184085.1 Oncorhynchus gorbuscha | reverse complement strand
GTCTTGTTCTGTAAGTTGGACTTCTTACAGTACAGATCTCACACACCCTGCTATTAGTGAAGACCTTCTGATACTTTATTCATTAGATCCTTTCAACACGGGAGAGAAAGAAAAGTGAAAGTTCAGCTAGTTCGTTAGTGTGTGTGTGTGTGTGTGTGTGTGTGTGTGTGTGTGTGTGTGTGTGTGTGTGTGTGTGTGTGTGTGTGTGTGTGTGTGTGTGTGTGTGTGTGTGTGTGTGTGTGTGTGTGTGTGTGGATTTGTGTGTGTGAGTGTTCTTTGGATGCAACTCAGCATTCTTTGTCCTCCAAAGTTGAGTTTTTACCAAAAAGTTATATTTTGGTTTCATCATATGACATTCTCCCAAAGGCTTGTCGAGCTTTCGCTTGAGCATCTGAGATGACAGGGTGATTAACAAAAGGCTAAGCTGTGTCCCGATATATTTCACTTGTGATTTTCATGAATAGGAATATTTTCTAGGAAGATTTATGTCCGTTGCGTTATTAGTGTCTGATGATGACAACGGTCCCGTTCACTAGAGGTTTCCACCCCCATCTAGATAGATAGATAGATAGATAGATAGATAGATAGATAGATAGATAGATAGATAGATAGATAGATAGATAGATAGATAGATAGATAGACAGGTGTATTTTATACTGATAACAAGTTCAAGGTTGGGGCGGCAGGGTAGCCTAGTGGTTAGAGCGTTGGACTGGTAACCGGAAGGTTGCGAGTTCAAACCCCCGAGCTGACAAGGTACAAATCTGTCGTTCTGCCCCTGAACAGGCATTTACATTTACATTTAAGTCATTTAGCAGACGCTCTTATCCAGAGCGACTTACAAATTTAACCCACTGTTCCCAGGCCGTCATTGAAAATAAGAATTTGTTCTTAACTGACTTGCCTGGTTAAATAAAGGTAAAATTAAAATTAAATGAATTTAAAAAAAACAGGTGCCATTAATACAGGTAACGAGTGGAGGACAAAGGAGTCCCTTAAAGAAGAAGTTACAGGTCTGTGAGAGCCAGAAATCTTGCTTGTTCGTAGGTGACCAAATACTTATTGTCCACCATAATTTGCAAAAACAAATCATTAAAAATCCTGCAATGTGATTTTCTGGAATTTTTTCTCTCATTTTGTCTGTCATAGTTGAAGTGTACCTATGATGAAAACTACAGGCCTCTCTCATCTTTTTAAGTAGGAGAACTTGCACAATTGGTGGCTGACTAAATACTTTTTTGCCCCACTGTTTAATAATAATAGATAATAAAGTCTAGATCCGATTTCTCCAAATGCTTTTCCGCAAACACGTTTTATTTTTATACTTTTATATGAATCCTGAATTTAATTTATTTAATTTATTTAATTTATTTAATTTATTTCTTCTCTTTTACAGAAAGTGAAAAGATCAATTAATAGCGACAGTCACACATTGTATCAGATTACTTCCAAAGCAACGTCACTGTTTCTCTGAGTCCTCGACTTTAGAAGGTCGTAAGCTCAGCTTCTGAATGTCATAGAGACGAACCAAAGATATTCCCATGTACATCAGAGTATTTTATTTCCCATGTACATCAGAGTATTTTATTTCCCATGTACATCAGAGTATATTATTTCCCATGTACATCAGAGTACTTTATTTCCCATGTACATCAGAGTATATTATTTCCAATGTACATCAGTCACGTCTTCTTCCGGCATTTTACCTCTTGTTTCTAGCCTAAAGCATCGCCGATTAATGCATAGTTTTTGATCAGTATAATCAATCGCGAAACAATGGTGGCTTGCCACCTAGGTTGGGAACCCCTAATCTAAAGTACCCACCTCGCCAAGAGCCCTGTTCTGTTCCCTAAAGTAAACTCCCTCTCTCCCTCCCTCTATGTCTCATGGGTCCATCTAACTCCTCTATCACGTCTCCCTCTCTCCCTCCCTCTGTGTCTCATGGGTGCATGTAAACTCTCTATCACGTCTCCCTCTCTCTTTCTTACACTCTCTAAGCTTTCTCTCCCTCTCTCCCTCCCTCTATGTCTCATGGGTCCATGTTACCTCTCTATCACATCTCCCTCTCTCTTTTGTCTCTCTTTCTTACACTCTCTAAGCTTTCTCTCCCTCTCTCCCACCCTCTGTGTCTCATGGGTCCATGTAACCTCTCTATCACGTCTCCCTCTCTCTTTTGTCTCTCTTTCTTACACTCTCTAAGCTTTCTCTCCCTCTCTCCCTCCCTCTGTGTCTCATGGGTCCATCTAACCTCTCTATCACGTCTCCCTCTCTCTTTTGTCTCTCTTTCTTACACTCTCTAAGCTTTCTCTCCCTCTCTCCCACCCTCTATGTCTCATGGGTCCATGTAACCTCTCTATCACGTCTCCCTCTCTCTTTTGTCTCTCTTTCTTACACTCTCTAAGCTTTCTCTCCCTCTCTCCCACCCTCTGTGTCTCATGGGTCCATGTAACCTCTCTATCACGTCTCCCTCTCTCTTTTGTCTCTCTTTCTTACACTCTCTAAGCTTTCTCTCCCTCTCTCCCACCCTCTATGTCTCATGGGTCCATGTAACCTCTCTATCACGTCTCCCTCTCTCTTTTGTCTCTCTTTCTTACACTCTCTAAGCTTTCTCTCTCTCTCCCTCCCTCTGTGTCTCATGGGTCCATCTAACCTCTCTATCACGTCTCCTCTCTCTTTTGTCTCTCTTTCTTACACTCTCTAAGCTTTCTCTCCCTCTCTCCCTCCCTCTGTGTCTCATGGGTCCATCTAACCTCTCTATCACGTCTCCCTCTCTCTTTTGTCTCTCTTTCTTACACTCTCTAAGCTTTCTCTCCCTCTCTCCCTCCCTCTGTGTCTCATGGGTCCATCTAACCTCTCTATCACGTCTCCCTCTCTCTTTTGTCTCTCTTTCTTACACTCTCTAAGCTTTCTCTCCCTCTCTCCTCCTCTGTGTCTCATGGGTCCATCTAACCTCTCTATCACGTCTCCCTCTCTCTTTTGTCTCTCTTTCTTACACTCTCTAAGCTTTCTCTCCCTCTCTCCCACCCTCTATGTCTCATGGGTCCATGTAACCTCTCTATCACGTCTCCCTCTCTCTTTTGTCTCTCTTTCTTACACTCTCTAAGCTTTCTCTCTCTCTCCCTCCCTCTGTGTCTCATGGGTCCATCTAACCTCTCTATCACGTCTCCCTCTCTCTTTTGTCTCTCTTTCTTACACTCTCTAAGCTTTCTCTCCCTCTCTCCCTCCCTCTGTGTCTCATGGGTCCATCTAACCTCTCTATCACGTCTCCCTCTCTCTTTTGTCTCTCTTTCTTACACTCTCTAAGCTTTCTCTCCCTCTCTCCCTCCCTCTGTGTCTCATGGGTCCATCTAACCTCTCTATCACGTCTCCCTCTCTCTTTTGTCTCTCTTTCTTACACTCTCTAAGCTTTCTCTCCCTCTCTCCCACCCTCTATGTCTCATGGGTCCATGTAACCTCTCTATCACGTCTCCCTCTCTCTTTTGTCTCTCTTTCTTACACTCTCTAAGCTTTCTCTCCCTCTCTCCCTCCCTCTGTGTCTCATGGGTCCATGTAACCTCTCTATCACGTCTCCCTCTCTCTTTTGTCTCTCTTTCTTACACTCTCTAAGCTTTCTCTCTCTCTCCCTCCCTCTGTGTCTCATGGGTCCATGTAACCTCTCTATCACGTCTCCCTCTCTCTTTTGTCTCTCTTTCTTACACTCTCTAAGCTTTCTCTCCCTCTCCCTCCGTTCTCATATCCTTTTATCACTTCCATCTTTGTCTTTCTCTCTTTCTAACTCTCTCCCTCTCCCTCCCGTCTGTAGGAAGCGTGCCACCCACAGTACAGGGAAGAGAAAAGGTAGTCAGAAGGACCTGAGACCTCCAGACCTGTGGATACATCATGAGGAGATGGAACTGAAGAACATTGAGAAGCCTGCCAGCGCCGCCCCCTCCGGACGCGATTCGCCCATCCAGGGTTCTATCCAGGATATCAGGTCTCAGTCTGTCAGTCACAGCCAATCAGGGAGCCAGATGGGCAGTAAGAGCAGCCACTCAGGTAAGACCAGCCAGAATGTTAGTGAGGGTAACTAGTTATGGTGTCAACTCTTTGAAAACTTTCATGTTTCCAGCCTGTCTGTAGTTGTGCGGTCCATCAACAAAACAATACATTCTTGATTGTTTTTAAAGGAAAAAATGCATCAGAAAAGGGAGAGGAAGGATAGGATAAACTGTCTCTGAGGGGGAAATTGTCACCTTCTGTTATCATCATTCTCTCTTTAAAAGTATCTCTTCACATTGAAGGTGGCTGTTTCTCTGTGATGTTGTTCATAATATCTCTGTTCATAATATCTCTGTTCATAATACGTCTGTTCATAATATCTCTGTTCATAATATCTCTGTTCATAATATCTCTGTTCATAATATCTCTGTTCATAATACGTCTGTTCATAATATCTCTGTTCATAATATCTCCGTTCATAATATCTCTGTTCATAATACGTCTGCTCATAATATCTCTGTTCATAATATCTCTGTTCATAATACGTCTGCTCATAATATCTCCGTTCATAATATCTCTGTTCATAATATCTCTGTTCATAATATCTCTGTTCATAATATCTCTGTTCATAATACATCTGCTCATAATATCTCTGTTCATAATACGTCTGTTCATAATATCTCTGTTCATAATATCTCTGTTCATAATATCTCTGTTCATAATATCTCTGTTCATAATATCTCTGATCATAATATCTCGGTTCATAATACGTCTGCTCATAATATCTCTGTTCATAATATCTCTGTTCATAATACGTCTGCTCATAATATCTCTGTTCATAATATCTCTGTTCATAATATCTCTGTTCATAATATCTCTGTTCATAATATCTCTGTTCATAATACGTCTGCTCATAATATCTCTGTTCATAATATCTCTGTTCATAATACGTCTGCTCATAATATCTCTGTTCATAATATCTCTGTTCATAATATCTCTGTTCATAATATCTCTGCTCATAATATCTCTGCTCATAATATCTCTGTTCATAATATCTCTGTTCATAATATCTCTGTTCATAATATGTCTGTTCATAATATCTCTGTTCATAATATCTCTGTTCATAATATCTCTGTTCATAATATCTCTGTTCATAATATCTCTGTTCATAATATGTCTGTGATGAAAATGCAGAATGTTTTATCGATTTGATTTCTTATCCAGATATAGAGGACTTTGGTGTTATAGTTAACAAGGCAGTAAAGGCAATAATAGTCTAAATCTGTTCTGATACAAATGTATTTGTTTATTTTCCTCACTTTGGTTGCCGAGGGAGGCTACTAAACTCATACTCCACAGACCAGGGGGTCGGCAAAGCCGTGGCTCCTGAGCATTACGCAGCTTTTCACCCTCCCCCCCTCACGACTTCCTGGTTGTTTTTAGACCCCACCCTTAGGCGCTGGATAGTCAAAGTGTTCCTCATTTAGAACCATTTCATTCCATGTGCCTGAAAGTACAAACTCCGCCTCCCGGCGGTCCCTGACTGCAAAATCAAGTGCACCTATGGGCCCACTGCAGGGCCAATCAGATCACTGTGTCTGCAGCTTCCACCAGCCCACATGGACGCTTTTGTGACATTTCAAAACTTTTCACTGAACAACTGTTGACAAATACAGCCGAGAGCTGCTGTTTTTACGAGCGAATTCATGTTTAAGATTTTATTCACCACTGTCAACCCTTTTATGAGCCTTGAAAACTCCTTATCCACTTCCCAACATAGTGTTCTTAATATAATAATAATATATGCCATTTAGCAGACGCTTTTATCCAAAGCGACTTACAGTCATGTGTGCATACATTCTACGTATGGGTGGTCCCGGGGATCAAACCCACTACCCTGGCGTTACAAGCGCCATGCTCTACCAACTGAGCTACAGAAGGACCTGGTGACCTTTTTAATAAATATCAAAGAATATTTTCACGTTCACTTGTAATAGGAGCAGCAGCTTGAATAGGTGCATGAGGCTGAAGTAATGAAGAGCCACTAGAGTTTCTCCCGTCGTCTGGTAGACAGTGGTTTTTTGGTCGAACCAGAGGGAGGAGGAAGAGCTGAGGGATGATGAGAAGGAGCGCCTCTCTGCAACGAAAAACAAATATGTAACATCTCTGCTGTATGTTCACTTTAATTCTCCCCTCTCGTCTTCACCCAATACTAGATTCCGTGGTAATTGGAGCCGACTGCTATGTTGACTCTATTAGGCATAAAAATGGCTCACATTTGTTTTTTTGTGTGGCATCCCTAAAAAAAACCCTTTTCTTGTTATTATTTATTTGTTTGGTTTTTTTTAACCAAAATTACTCATAAAGGTTGCCGACCCCTGAAGGTTGCCGACCCCTAAAGGTTGCCGACCCCCTAAAGGTTGCCGACCCCTAAAGGTTGCCGACCCCTAAAGGTTGCCGACCCCTAAAGGTTGCCCCCCTAAAGGTTGCCCCCCCTAAAGGTTGCCGACCCCCTAAAGGTTGCCGACCCCTAAAAGTTGCCGACCCCTAAAGGTTGCCGACCCCCTAAAGGTTGCCGACCCCCTAAAGGTTGCCGACCCCTAACGGTTGCCGACCCCTAAAAGTTGCCGACCCCTAAAGTTGCCGACCCCTAAAGTTGCCAACCCCTAAAAGTTGCCGACCCCTAAAGTTGCCGACCCCTAAAAGTTGCCGACCCCTAAAGTTGCCGACCCCTAAAAGTTGCCGACCCCTAAAGTTGCCGACCCCTAAAAGTTGCCGACCCCTAAAGTTGCCGACCCCTGCCTAGACACTACTTGTCATTGGTTCAACTCCTTGTTCTTCTTCTTCTTCTTTTTTCCCCTGTATCCGTTCATTTAGACAGGTGGAATCCCGATGAAAAAAAGGAATCTTATTTACAATAATAAAATGTCAACAAAACTTCAAAAATAGACAATACATACAATAATGATTTTCCTTCCAGGCGGAGACAACGATGAGGCTTCCAGCTGCATCTCAACGTTAGAGCGCTCTCTAGCTGACAGGAGGGCGACGCGTACCAAGCTGTTGATCCCCATGGACTCTCAGCCTAGCAACACCAGTAAGTTAACAACACACACTGACCGCTAGCGCGTTAGTCAATCACGATCAGCCGGAATCCATCTCACAGAGAGAGAGAGAGAGAGAGAGAGAGAGAGAGAGAGAGAGAGAGAGAGAGAGAGAGAGAGAGAGAGAGAGAGAGAGAGAGAGAGAGAGAGAGATACAGAGAAGAGAGAGAGAGAGAGAGAGAGAGAGAGAGAGAGGGAGGAGAGAGATACAGAGAAGAGAGAGAGAGAGAGAGAGAGAGAGAGAGAGAGAGAGAGAGAGAGAGAGAGATACAGAGAAGAGACAGATACAGAGAAGAGAGAGAGACACACACAGAGAGAGAAACACACACAGAGAGAGAAACACACAGAGAGAGAGACACACATACACACACACACACACACACACACACACACACACACATACACATATATATACACACACACACACATGCACATACACACACATATATACACACACATACACACACACATATATATACACACACATATATACACACACATATATACACGCATATATATATATACACACACATACACACACACACACACACACACACATGCACATACACACACATATATACACACACATACACACACACATATATATACACACACATATATACACACACATATATACACGCATATATATATATACACACACACACACACACACATACACATACACATACATATATAAAGCCTCTAGTCATCTCCTGTAATGTCAGTTCATTAAGGAGAAGGAGAAGACAGGAGAAAAAAGGAGAGGAGAGGAGAGGAGAGGAGAGGAGAGGAGAGGAGAGGAGAGGAGAGGAGAGGAGAGGAGAGGAGAGGAGAGGAGAGGAGAGGAGAGAGGAGAGGAGAGGAAGAGGAGAGGTAGAGGAGGAGAGGAGGGGTAGAGGAGGAGAGGAGAGGTAGAGGAGGAGAGGTAGAGGAGGAGAGGAGAGAAGAGGAGAGGTAGAGGAGGAGAGGAGAGGAGAGGTATAGGAGAGTTAGAGGAGGAGAGTGGAGGAGAGGAGAGGAGAGGTAGAGGAGAGGAGGAGGAGGAGAGTGGAGGAGAGGAGAGGAGGAGGAGGAGGCGGAGAGGGGAGGAGAGGAGAGGAGGAGGAGGAGAGGGAGGAGAGGAGAGGTAGAGGAGAGGAGAGGAGAGGTAGAGGAGAGGTAGAGGAGAGGCAAGGAGAGGTAGAGGAGAGGAGAGGAGAGGACCCCTCTCACTGTTTTACTGCTGCAACCTCATATTTCTGATGAGAAGAGGTCATAATCTGAGTTGATTATCAGATTATGAGATTAGGATTAAATGGGTCTACAGAGTCAGTCCCAGATGATTAATCCAATTAAAATGATATTAGTGAGATTAATTGATGTCACTGTGTTATGTCAACATTCTAATTACGATGTGTTTCTGTCTGAACTGTAGTCTAATTACGATGTGTTTCTGTCTGAACTGTGGTCGAATTGTTAGAAACCGACTACGGTACCAGTCACAAGTTTTGACACACCGACTCATTCAAGAGATTTCCTTCATTTGTACTATTTTCTACGTAGTGAAATATTGAAAAAAACAAAACTATGAAATCATGTAGTAACCCCCAAAAATATATTTTATATTTGAAATTCTTCCAAGAAGCCACCCTTTGCCTTGATGACAGCTTTACACATTATTGGCACTCTCTCAACCAGCTTCACCTGGAATGCCTTTCCAACAGTCTTAGAGTTCCCACATATGCTGAGCACTTGTTGGCTGATTTTGTGGTATCTCAAATATAAAAGATATTTAGATTTTTTTTAAACATTTTTTTGGTTACTACATGATTCCATATGTTTTATTTCATAGATTTGATGTCTTCACTATTATTCTACAATGTAGAAAATAGTAAAAATAAAGAAAATCCCTTGAATGAGTAGGTGTGTCCAAACTTCTGACTGGTACTGTGTATTATCACAAGTTTTAACAAAGGTGCATATTTACATTTACATTTAAGTCATTTAGCAGACGCTCTTATCCAGAGCGACTTACAAATTGGTGCATTCACCTTATGACATCCAGTGGAACAGCCACTTTACAATAGTGCATCTAAATATTTTAAGGGGGGAGGGGGGTGAGAAGGATTACTTTATCCTATCCTAAGTATTCCTTAAAGAGGTGGGGTTTCAGGTGTCTCCGGAAGGTGGTGATTGACTCCGCTGTCCTGGCGTCGTGAGGGAGTTTGTTCCACCATTGGGGAGCCAGAGCAGCGAACAGTTTTGACTGGGCTGAGCGGGAACTGTACTTCCTCAGTGGTAGGGAGACGAGCAGGCCAGAGGTGGATGAACGCAGTGCCCTTATTTGGGTGTAGGGCCTGATCAGAGCCTGGAGGTACTGAGGTGCCGTTCCCCTCACAGCTCCGTAGGCAAGCACCATGGTCTTGTAGCGGATGCGAGCTTCAACTGGAAGCCAGTGGAGAGAGCGGAGGAGCGGGGTGACGTGAGAGAACTTGGGAAGGTTGAACACTAGACGGGCTGCGGCGTTCTGGATGAGTTGTAGGGGTTTAATGGCACAGGCAGGGAGCCCAGCCAACAGCGAGTTGCAGTAATCCAGACGGGAGATGACAAGTGCCTGGATTAGGACCTGCGCCGCTTCCTGTGTGAGGCAGGGTCGTACTCTGCGGATGTTGTAGAGCATGAACCTACAGGAACGTGCCACCGTCTTGATGTTAGTTGAGAACGACAGGGTGTTGTCCAGGATCACACCAAGGTTCTTAGCGCTCTGGGAGGAGGACACAATGGAGTTGTCAACCGTGATGGCGAGATCATGGAACGGGCAGTCCTTCCCCGGGAGGAAGAGCAGCTCCGTCTTGCCGAAGTTCAGCTTGAGGTGGTGATCCGTCATCCACACTGATATGTCTGCCAGACATGCAGAGATGCGATTCACCACCTGGTCATCAGAAGGGGGAAAGGAGAAGATTAATTGTGTGTCGTCTGCATAGCAATGATAGGAGAGACCATGTGAGGTTATGACAGAGCCAAGTGACTTGGTGTATAGCGAGAATAGGAGAGGGCCTAGAACAGAGCCCTGGGGGACACTAGTGGTGAGAGCGCGTGGTGAGGAGACAGATTCTCGCCACGCCACCTGGTAGGAGCGACCTGTCAGGTAGGACGCAATCCAAGCGTGGGCCGCGCCAGAGATGCCCAACTCGGAGAGGGTGGAGAGGAGGATCTGATGGTTCACAGTATCGAAGGCAGCCGATAGGTCTAGAAGGATGAGAGCAGAGGAGAGAGAGTTAGCTTTAGCGGTGCGGAGCGCCTCCGTGATACAGAGAAGAGCAGTCTCAGTTGAATGACTAGTCTTGAAACCTGACTGATTTGGATCAAGCAGGTCATTCTGAGAGAGATAGCGGGAGAGCTGACCAAGGACGGCACGTTCAAGAGTTTTGGAGAGAAAAGAAAGAAGGGATACTGGTCTGTAGTTGTTAACATCGGAGGGATCGAGTGTAGGTTTTTTCAGAAGGGGTGCAACTCTCGCTCTCTTGAAGACGGAAGGGACGTAGCCAGCGGTCAGGGATAAGTTGATGAGCGAGGTGAGGTAAGGGAGAAGGTCTCCGGAAATGGTCTGGAGAAGAGAGGAGGGGATAGGGTCGAGCGGGCAGGTTGTTGGGCGGCCGGCCGTCACAAGACGCGAGATTTCATCTGGAGAGAGAGGGGAGAAAGAGGTCAGAGCACAGGGTAGGGCAGTGTGAGCAGAACCAGCAGTGTCGTTTGACTTAGCAAACGAGGATCGGATGTCGTCGACCTTCTTTTCAAAATGGTTGACGAAGTCATCTGCAGAGAGGGAGGAGGAGGGGGGGGAGGGGGAGGAGGATTCAGGAGGGAGGAGAAGGTGGCAAAGAGCTTCCTAGGGTTAGAGGCAGATGCTTGAAATTTAGAGTGGTAGAAAGTGGTTTTAGCAGCAGAGACAGAGGAGGAAAATGTAGAGAGGAGGGAGCGAAAGGATGCCAGGTCCGCAGGGAGGCGAGTTTTCCTCCATTTCCGCTCGGCTGCCCGGAGCCCTGTTCTGTGAGCTCGCAATGAGTCGTCAAGCCATGGAGCGGGAGGGGAGGACCGAGCCGGCCTGGAAGATAGGGGACATAGAGAGTCAAAGGATGCAGAAAGGGAGGAGAGGAGCGTTGAGGAGGCAGAATCAGGAGATAGGTTGGAGAAGGTTTGAGCAGAGGGAAGAGATGATAGGATGGAAGAGGAGAGAGTAGCGGGGGAGAGAGAGCGAAGGTGCATATGTTGGTATGTTTACTGGTGAGCTGTTTTAAATCAAATTATAAACGAATGTAAAGGTTTAACATAAATAAATTGCTTGTTGCTTTAATTTGTGTACTGAGGCTACCTCATCTACCTCATCTACCTCACCTACCCCCATCTACCTCATCTACCCCCATCTACCCCCATCTACACTCATCTACCCCATCTACCTCATCCACCTCATCTACCTGATCTACCCTCATCTACCTCATCTACCCCATCTACCCTCATCTACCTCCATCTACACTCATCTACCCCATCTACCTCATCCACCTCATCTACCTCACCTACCCCATCTTCGTCATCTACCTCATCTACCCCATCTACCTCATCCACCTCAAATCAAATCAAATCAAAATCAAATCAAATCAAATTTTATTTGTCACATACACATGGTTAGCAGATGTTAATGCGAGTGTAGCGAAATGCTTGTGCTTCTAGTTCCGACAATGCAGTGATAACCAACAAGTAATCTAACTAACAATTCCAAAAAAAACTACTGTATTATACACAGTGTAAGGGGATAAGGAACATGTACATAAGGATATATGAATGAGTGATGGTACAGAGCAGCATACAGTAGATGGTATCGAGTACAGTATATACATATGAGATGAGTGTGTAGACAAAGTAAACAAAGTGGCATAGTTAAAGTGGCTAGTGATACATGTGTTACATAAGGATGCAGTCGATGTTGTAGAGTACAGTATATACATATGCATATGAGATGAATAATGTAGGGTAAGTAACATTATATAAGGTAGCATTGTTTAAAGTGGCTAGTGATATATATATATATATATATATATTTACATCATTTCCATCAATTCCCATTATTAAAATGGCTGGAGTTGGGTCAGTGTCAATGACAGTGTGTTGGCAGCAGCCACTCAATGTTAGTGGTGGCTATTTAACAGTCTGATGGCCTTGAGATAGAAGCTGTTTTTCAGTCTCTCGGTCCCAGCTTTGATGCACCTGTACTGACCTCGCCTTCTGGATGATAGCGGGGTGAACAGGCAGTGGTTCGGGTGGTTGATGTCCTTGATGATCTTTATGGCCTTCCTGTAACAACGGGTGGTGTAGGTGTCCTGGAGGGCAGGTAGTTTGCCCCCGGTGATGCGTTGTGCAGTCCTCACTACCCTCTGGAGAGCCTTACGGTTGAGGGCAGAGCAGTTGCCGTACCAGGCGGTGATACAGCCCGCCAGGATGCTCTCGATTGTGCATCTACCTGATCTACCCTCATCTACCTCATCTACCCCATCTACCTCATCTACCCCATCTACCTCATCTACCTCACCTACCCCCATCTACCTCATCTACCCCATCTACCCCCATCTACCTCACCTACCCCCATCTACCTCATCTACCTCACCTACACCCATTTCCCTCACCTACCTCATCTACCTCACCTACCCGATCTACCCCCATCTACCTCACCTACCCCATGTACCTCAACGACCCCCATCTACCTCACCTACCCCATCTACCTCACCTACCCCATCTACCTCAACTACCTCACCTACCCCCATCTACCTCACCTATCCCATCTACCACCATCTACCTCACCTACCTCACCTACCCCATCTACCTCATCTACCTCATCTACCTCATATACCTCACCTACCCCATCTACCTCATCTACCTCATCTACCTCATCTACCTCATCTACCCCCATCTACCTCACCTACCCCATCTACCTCACCTACCTCATCTACCCCATCTACCCCATCTACCTCACCTACCTCATCTACCCCCATCTACCTCATCTACCTCATCTACCCCATCTACCCCATCTACCTCACCTACCTCATCTACCTCACCTATCCCATCTACCCCCATATACCTCACCTACCCCCATCTACCTCATCTACCTCATCTACCCCATCTACCTCATCTACCTCACCTATCCCATCTACCCCCATATACCTCACCTACCCCATCTACCCCATCTACCTCATCTACCTCACCTACCCCATCTATCTCAACTACCCCCATCTACCTCACCTACCCCATCTACCTCACCTACCCCATCTACCCCCATCTACCTCACCTACCCCATCTACCCCATCTACCTCATCTACCTCACCTACCCCCATCTACCTCATCTACCTCATCTACCCCATCTACCTCACCTACCCCCATCTACCCCATCTACCCCATCTACCTCACCTACCCCATCTACCCCATCTACCTCATCTACCTCACCTACCCCCATCTACCTCACCTACCCCATCTACCTCATCTACCCCATCTACCTTACCTACCCCATCTACCTCACCTACCCCCATCTACCCCATCTACCCCATCTACCTCACCTACCCCATCTACCCCATCTACCTCATCTACCTCACCTACCCCCATCTACCTCACCTACCCCATCTACCTCATCTACCCCATCTACCTTACCTACCCCATCTACCCCATCTAACATCACCTTCCTCGTCTACCACATCTACCCCATCTACCTCATCTACCCCATCTACCTCACCTACACTCATCTTCCTCATCTACCCCATCTAACATAATATTCCTCATCTACCCCCATCTACCTCACCTACCAACATCTTGCCTCACCTATCCCATTTCTTCATCTTCCCTCATCTACCCCATCATCTTCCTCATCTACCCTCTTCTTCCTCATCTACTCCCATCTTCCTCATCTACCCCATCTAACATCATCTTCCTCATCTACCTCACCTGCCCCATCTACCCCATCTTCCTCATCTACCCTCTTCTTCCTCATCTACTCCCATCTTCCTCATCTACCCCATCTATCCAATCTACCCAATCTACTCCATCTACCTCATCTACCCCATCTTCCTCATCTTCCCTCATCTTTCCCCATCTTCCTCATCTAACCCATCTACCTCATCTACCCCCATCTTCCTCATCTAACCCATCTACCTCACCTACTC